>NC_072412.2:81231365-81535740 GCF_028858775.2 Pan troglodytes | reverse complement strand
CTTGGGAAAATGAAAAAGGCTGCCCAAAAAGGCAACAATCAGTACTGGTTTCAGTATTACTCAGTTACAAAGTGCTCATCTAGACATAGTTTTTCTTCCACTCTTCCTTTCCTAAATTAAATCAATCAAGAACATGCTCAAATGCTTGCTGTAACAACTCTAAAAGGAAACAGGGAGTTTTCTTCTCTCAAAAAATATATACTCCCCCTGGGGAGAGAGGACATAAACGCACATATCTCTGGCTGACATGACCCAAGTGTGCATGGTATAAGTGACAACCAAAATTGTAAGAGTAAGAGCACATTCAATCATGGAAATGGCTTTTGTGAACAGGAAAAATATTCAAGCAATCCAAATAATCATCCATAAATGTTACTAGACTTGCTTCTACTCTAAGAAACTGACAGAACTATAATTTGAATGTTGAATTTATTCATGACAATTAAGTCAGGTTTTATCGTGAGGACTCTGTCTCTTGGATTTGGTGATTAGTTTCTGATTGGGGTAAAACACCCACAACTTTGACGTATCATTCCCACCTTAATCTGGATTAGGAAATTGCATCTAAGGATTTATTTTCTTTCTCTACATTTATTGCTACTGCCATTCTTTCAAAATTTATTGTTTGTCTATGCCTTGGTTCATCTTCCACTAAGCAATGAGCAAGACCAAAGGTTTCTTATACAACTAAACTTACATTTGTGTACATACAAAGCTTATCAATTTGGTCAGACTTTAAAGAAATGTTGCCTTTTTTTTTTTTTTTTTTTTTTTTTTGAGACAGAGTCTGCTCTGTCACCCAGGCTGGAGTGCAGTGGAGCGATCTCGGCTCACTGCAACCTCTGCCTCCAGGGTTCAAGCAATTCTCCTGCCTCATCCTCCTGAGTAGCTGGGATTACAGGCACATGCCACCACGCCTGGCTAATTTTTGTATTTTTGGTAGAGATGGGGTTTCACCATGTTGGTCAGGCTGGTTGGATTACAGGCGTGAGCCACCGCGCCTGGCCTCTTTTTAAAGTGTCATTTTGGTATAACCAAGTTTTTAAATCAAATATTTAATAACTTCCACTGCCTGCTATCCAAGAGCTTGCAATGAGTTAATAAAGGGGGGAAAACATATATACAAAATAATCCGATTAATGACACAAGCCACAAGTATTAACAAGATTATTCCGGAGATTCACAGTTGCAGTTACTGACAGGTCTTGTGTTTATGTTCAGGAGAGATAATATAATCGCTGCAGGTTAAAAATATTTCATGGAATACTGAAGTACTTAAAACTATAATTTTAATGGTGGCTAAAGGCAAGTTCAGGGGAGAAGAAATGGAAAATACAAATAGGGAAAGGTAAGACCAGAGGAACCAGATCAGAAAAGTACGTGATAAATTGGGAACTGAGAAAGATAATAATGTGGTTATAGTTACGGACCCATTAACAGAAAAATAGCAAGATCAGCTGGAAAGTTAAACTAGAACCAGATAACAAAGGTCCTAACTGCTCAAAGAAAGGGATAATCATAGAACTGTGAATCCCAATAAAAACTGTAAGTTCTATAAGCTTTAACGAGAGGTTAAACTAGCTGCCACCAGACTATCTGGCCTGTAGATAGGTTGTTTTGCTCACAGGGCATTTTAGTTTTTTAAAAAAATCTCTTGTCAGCACATGAAAGATAACACATGAAAACAGATTTTTTTTTTTTTTTTAACTTTTCTGTTACAACAGGAAGAGTAGGCAGAGGGTTGCCTTCTCCAGCATGGCAATGATAGGCTGGAGCTGGGCAGTGGCTATCCAACATGATGGGCATGTTGACCTCAGCCCTACCTGGACCTTCATTCATTCATGTAAATGACCAGCCACCTGCTTATGCAAATCCTGATATGCAAACCCTGCTTAAAATGGTAATTACCGCTTAGGGTTTTTTTTCATAGTTACATAATTTCTGCTATATGCATTCTTCAGAAACATATTTTATACTAACAATGTCAAGTCCAAATTGTTTCTGCACAATTACTGAAGTCATAATTTTTTATTTTTTGACATTTTGGCATTTACATGTATAATTCGAATTAGTATGCAATTTTTAAGTCCTCCAGTATTTCGTAGAAATCTTTTCTGTACTATTTCTTCAGCTGCAAGATAAAATCTACTATACATAGCTGCATCAGCATCGCTTTGCAAAATTCCCACATATTTCATTAGCAATTTAAAAACCATTTTAATCTCCCAGTATTTTTCAATATAAAATAAAGCCAAAAGTAAACACGAGATAGTTGTTTTGCTGTTTTTATATACAGAGGTTAAAATACTAAGTATTTTAATTAAGTAATCTTAATGAATCTGAAATATCTTGACCTTAAAAATACTTCTCATAACATGATACCACAAATAAGCAACTCTGAAGGAGTTTGGGGGAAAATATCGCATTTACCATTTTTATTTGTGGAGTAATCATCCAGTTCAGTAGTAGATCTGGATTTATTCCTAAAACACAGAACACAATATATTAAATATGTCTCATTAATAACCTCCTTTATATTTATGAAGTAAAAACACCAAAGAGATTGCTTTTTAAAGCAGTTGATTTATTTTGTGTGTCTGCTGAGAGCAATTATGTTTAAACCAAGAAATTTTTCATCTTTCACAAACTCACAGAAAACCTTGACATCCTTAAAAAAGAGAAGAGTGAAATGCTGGAAATAGATACAAACACGTGACAGTACTTCTCCAGTTTGTATGATGATGAAGACTATAATTTATTGATCAATTGTTGTCGATGTTCACCCTGGTCCAGATCTCAGTCCTACCAGGCCTACAAACCATCTGCCATCAGATCACCTACAGTCAGACTGTCCCACTTCCCCCACACTCCCCAGGGTTATCATGTCAACTTCTTGGGCATTAGGGTGCCACTGACTACTGTGGAACATTAATTTACCAAATGCCATCTTAGTGTTCCAAAGAGGTACTAAAGCATACAGCACAGTCAACTTCTGGAAACACCTTAAGTTTGTACCAATAAAATTTAGGTGTATAAATCAACACATGCTAATCTCATTCCCATTCTGCTAGACACACTGAACTTTGAAAATAATAGTAGTGGCTGGGCTTGGTGGCTCACTCCTGTAATCCCAGCACTTTGGGAGGCTGAGGCGGGAGGATCACTTGAGGTCAGGAGTTTGAAGCCAGCCTGGCTAACATGGTGAAACCCCGTCTCTACAAAAATACAAAAACAAGCTAGACGTGGTGGCATGCGCCCGTAGTCTCAGTTACTTGGGAGACTGAAGTGGGAGAATCACTTGAACCCAGGAGGTGGAGGTTGCAGTGAGCTGAGATCACCCCACTGCACTCCAGCCTGGGCGACAGAGCAAGACTATGTCTCAAAAAAAAAAAGAAAAAAACAAAAGAAAAAGAAAATAATAGTAGTAATGACAATATATAATATACATTATAATATGTAATATTATACTTATGTACATATAAGTATATATTACATATGTGTAAATCCAATAATTTATAATACATAATGTATCATAAGTGGTAGACAGCTGCACTTGTGAATAATTTCACTTGTATCTACATAGAAGAAAACACTTATTACCAGATGTCTAGCCACACTCCTTGATGCCTCTAGGGCATGCTTTATCTGGACTGCCTGCAGGTATTCATATTTTCCAGGCTTCCTTAAGTTTCCTTTCTCTGCATTTTAATTATTTTCCCCAAGGTCATGAGCTATATAAATAAAGCTTTTGTAAATATGTAAGTAAATCCATAACTTTTAAAAGGAGATAAACATTTTAATGATTTACAGTTACCCAGAAAGATTATAAACAAGGTCATCTATCACTAGATTTTTCTTTAGCTTATTGTCAGCCCATTACTACCTGCTTGTCCCTTTCCTTTTCCCCTTTTATTCTGAGCCCTATTCAGTCATCCCGGCTGCTTGTAGATACAAGTCTTTCCTCATATCTAATGAGTAAGACAAAAGGAGAAATTTCAGCTCTGAAAACACAAGGTAATGGCCCTACCCTCAATATTTGTTTGACAGACTGTTTAGAAGTCCTTAGTGATTTCAAAACTGCAAAGCATTTTAAAAATTGCTTTAAAACATTAAAACAATGTTTTAGGAAATTTTAAGATACATGTAACTTTCCAGATATCTGAAATTTTATCTTTATTCCCCAAAACTGACCAGTAGTTCTAACCAAACTGCCTCAGAGAAATGTCACCATTCCCATTTCAGATGTCCATACATAACCCTTTGGGGAGTAATGTGAAGCCATTATTCATAACCTTTTTAAAATGAAGATTACGTTGGATTACAGAAAATTGACACAGTTCTTTCCCGGCCGTGTCCATTCCCCTTGCAATGTGATTCCTACCATAAAGAGGCAGTGTTCTTCTCTTCTCCATGACCTGTGACTGTGACTTTAGACAACTTAAACCTCAAGATGCCTTGCAGATTTCCTCTCTTTAATTCTCTTTCCCCTGCCTCACCACCACGTATACATAAGACCTTCCTGGCTCAGCGGATATCAAAAGGCACATGACCCAGTTGTTCTCACGGCCCCAGCTGACAGCCAGCCAACCCCCAAAAGCAGAGCTGCCTAGTTAATAGGTAGCAGATATATGAGCAAGCCCAGTCAACTAAAAGGCTGCCCAAGGGAGATCAGCCTAACATGCTGACCATAAAATCATAAGCTAATTCATTAAGTTCACGAATAGTTGTTACACAGCAAAAGCTAACTGATACAAAGATCAACCAGCAATTCATCTTTATACCCCACAAATGACAAAGGGCTAAAATAGTTCTACAAATCATCGATGCAAGCTCTGGAATATTATCTGAAGCCATTATCATCAATTAAATTACAATAACATGCTCTACATACCTGTCACCAGGAAGAAAACCTGAAGATGCTTCTTCTGTCTTTGGTATATCATAGGAATCAACAGGCCTAAAAGATAGAAAAAGATTTTGTTGTTAAAATATTAGACTTTAAGCCCTTCCCTGAGTTTAAGAAAAGGGTATCAAAATAATGTCATTCTAGCCTCTTTATGCAAATGGTCTTTGGGTTAAAAACTAAACATACAAAGGTATTTCAATGAATAACCACAGAAAATAGACCCACTATTGCCAACAGACATTTGCAAGCCATTCATTCTACAAATACATACTGAGTCCCCACCATATTCCAGTACCACTCTAAGAATGGGCTATAGAAGTACACAAAACAAACTTACTGACTTTATAGCACTTACATCTTACTGCAGCAGGCAGGCTAACAGATAAACAAATAAATGCATAATATAAAATAAGAGTATACAGAGAGAAAGAGTGAGAAGGGGCCTGTATTTTAAATCAGGTATTCTAGAAAAGTCTAAGGAGGTGATGTTTGAGCAGAAACTAGAAGAAAATGAGAACACAAGACACACAAACGTTTGATGACTTCTCCAAGCAGATGGACTAGAAAATACAAAAGTCCTTGGGTATTTTCAAGGAAGAAATAGGAGGCCAATGGGGCTGGAACAGAGTGAGTAAGGGGAAGAGTAGAGGTACTACAAGGTAATGTAGCTCATGGCAGCCTTCTAGGCCTTGGCAAGGATGCTGGATGGGGTTCTGATGTGACAGGAAGTGACTTGGAGTGTTCTGGGTGGTGAAGCAAGATGACATGGCAGGGTTTATGATTTAAAGGTTCTCTTTGGTGGCTTGTATTCACTTGTGTGGAGAATGGGTGGTAGGAAACAGGAAGAGCAAGCGGGTGCCTTTGAAGTGGGGAATGGATACAGCTAAGCCTTTGTACCCTCTGGCTGTGGGGACAGACCTCCTGTACTGGTATATTCTGACTGATGTTTCCCGCTCTATCTCTGCCTGGCGCTTCTGCTCCTCCGCAGGACGCTTCTGCTCCTCAGCCTCAGCCTGAAGCCGCTTCTGCTCTTGCTCTTCCTGAAGCTGTTGCTCCCATTTCCTCTCTCTCTGAATAACAAGCTGATCCTGCGGCTTCTTTCCTTGGTCCTCATGAACAACTTCCTCTTGCGGCTGTCTCCTCTCCTCTTCTCCTGCTCGGGTTCCTTCCCTGTCTGAAGACTTGGACCCTTCACTCCAGGTAGCTTCCCAGGTGGCAAGAGAGGGCTCCCGTGTGGTCAGAGACATGCTGTTTGAGCTTAGGACCATCAGTTCCTAGGTGACCAGTGAAAAAAGAAATCCATCTAAATCTGTTTATTTCTGTAATTTCATATAGACACATATATATTCAGTTTTAGATGCTACTAACTATAGTTGGCCCAGGACTCCACTCAAAAAACACGTTAAGAGTTTTACCACTAAAAAACTACACATGAGTGACTGAGATGTAACTCAGAAAAGGAAGATGCACTGAAGTTCTATTAACATAATTTGTTAATGATGTACTATAAAAACTAGGAGAAAGGCTGCAACATCCAAGCAAAATTCTAACAAATCAGAGCTCATTGTATTTTTCAAAGAGCTACACAGGTGAACATATGGTCAAAGGTGGAGAAAAATGAAGTGTCTCCTGCTTCTCAGCTAATCTCACCAACAAGGTAAAGAGAAGAAAAACTAAACAGGCATGTTCTAACACTACCTCATCCAAGTACTTGGAATTCTCTCTCTCTGCCTCCTGTTTGGCCCTTTGCCACTCTTCCCTCAGTTTCTCCTGCTCACGTTGATATTTTTCCTATAAGAAAATATGACATATATTAATCCAATAGATTAACTCTTCACATTAGGAATCTTCTTTATTAACACTTTTATGATCTCTAAACCTTCAACCTCAAACCTTTAAAGACCATGATTTATTTTCATAAGCCAATCAGATTTTAGTCCCTATAGTAGAAAAGAGCATATATTGAATTAAAAATGCAGACACTGCGGTAAAAAGGTAGACGCTGAGAATTAAACCCCCATCCACCCTTTACCATGGCTGTAATTCATTAAAGCCTCTAGCAAACTGTAAGCGGGGCTGAATTACTCTGCAATGGACCCAGCAAACAGTTTATGGGAACCAAGTCATCACAAAGTCTGTGCACTTCACACCCCCTAAGTGAGTGCCCTTCATACTCTACAAAAACACACATGGGGGTTAATAAATAATGATTTTTAAAGGATGACTCTGGAAATCTTCAAAATGGAAAAGTAATTGTTTTATGGAAAATGTACTGTGTGCAAAAATATTTGTTAGTTGTGAGATTGTTGCGTTTAAAATTAGTTTCTCAATACTGGTTGACAGACTGGAGAAAAGCCGTGAAATCCAACCTAGTTTCTACCCGTCCATGTGAGCCAGAGCTACCTGCAGTAGGCGGTCCTGCTCCTTCTGCCACCTCTCCTGCCGCTTCCGCTCCTCCTCTTGATCCCACACCCAGCGACTCGGGGCACTGATGGTTGGAACTGGAAGCTAACCAGTTATCAGAGAAGAGATGCAAATAGAGAACAACATAACTTCATTAAGTCATCTGCTGAACCACTTTTGCACACATAAATTATTCATATCACAGTTTGCTTAAACTGTACCAAGGGAGAGCTGGCTTTGAATTTTAAAATAAGTTTTTCAACTTGGAAGGATAACTCTCTGATAAATTCTTATGCAACCTAAAATCATGGTAAGCATGCTACGGTGTACTAATTCAGTCCCACCAAGTTCATCTTATTCCAAATGACAAATGAATGCTACTTACATCAGGAACCACCGAATCAGAGCTTCCTGTGTTGCAGCACATGGGCAAGGAAGAAAAATATACAATATAAGTCTTCATTTCTATGAAATAATTCCTTTCAGAAACTTCTATCATTAGCTGTCTCTATGCCAGTATACTAAGTGACAATGTTTTTTTAAACAATAGTCAGTAAATCCTTTTTTCTCCAGGTGTAACAGTTCCATCTGTTACTCATCTTTCAAATTCAAAGTTAGTAAAAGGAAGATACAGATGCCAAAATAAACCCTAGCTCTAGGTATTAGAGTAGGATCAATGGATATTTCTGAAGAAGCTTCAGGGTTCTTTTATTAATAAACTGGGCAGCATCTCATAGTTTGGCCTAACAGGAAAAAAAAAAAAAAGAATTTCAAATGTTACAACATCTACCAAATCCCAGTTTTTTACTTGCCACTACTCACAACATGACAGCTGCAAGTCACATTTTTCAAGCCTTCTTACTAATGAGCCACTTTCGTAAGCAAGTCACCACAACAAACATGTTCAAGAAACAATTTCCTTTTTCTACTCCTATTGCTTGAAACACACGTATTCAAACTTCATATGTAAACTTATGGGTACAGTCTTATTCTTTTTATTCTTAGGGGACCTACGTAAGTACCTTTACATAGAACAATGATTATTTAAAAAGTAAAACTTCAGAAAATACACTATCATACAGTACTTTTAAATGTTCTTGAAACCTCAGCTGTCAAATAAATTCTTCACATACAATTTTTTAAATAAAATTGCTTTGAGACCTAGAAAAATACTCTTCCCTAGAATAACCTGTTGAAGAAAAATGGGAGAAAATTAGAACAGAGAAGGAAGAGAAATTGCTTAATTTTAGCCAGTGTTAGGAAGGAGTATCATACTGTTTCAATTAAATAGCCATAGAAAAACAGGAATTTTATTTTAAAATATAAATCAAAAACACTAAGGATACTGACACAAATAGACTTGCATAGCTGGTAAGATACTTCTGTTTATGGTCCAAAAGAGACCTTAATCCAAAGGAATGATATTAGGTGATTAACACAAAATACACAAACCCAATAAGTACTGTGTTATAAGGCACGTTTGTAAACATGTTAATAGTCTTAAAAGTAAGAAACAGTAACATTTTAGATGGCAACAGCACAATATCCTCTGACCATTGCATCTCAAATGTTGACTATTACTTTTAAGTTCTTAGTAGCAAAACAGAGCTTGAACGGCATTCATGTGACAGAGCATTAGGCAAACGTGACACGGGAGCAAATGTCACATGCACAGCACATTGTGAGGCAGCCCTGCCCAACTACACCAACACGGAGAATCTCAAAACGCACCTGTTCTCAGATGCAACCAAAATGTATTTACTTTGAATTTACTTCAAAGTCAACAGAGCAGTCAAATCAACACTCCAAAGCCACCATCCCATAGCAAAAATAACTCTTCTTTATTAACCGTGTTTTCCACAACCAAAAACAAGTCCGGTTTTTTAAAACTTGGCCAATTGCATGTTGGTGTAATCTAATATTATGCAATTTGTAGGAAGCAGTAAGGCTTAAATGAAATTCCTCATTTCTTACTGTTACCCAGTGGAAACAAGTGTGTGTTTAAGAGCATCTCCCTTTTTTTTTTTTTTTTTTACAAAGTTAAAAAAAAAAAAGTAAAATGTTTAGAGATATACAAAGGACACACAAAGACCCATTACCACAGAGGTAGACCCATGAACTGTAAGAAAAGCCTGATGACCCTAGGGAAAGAATGGAAATGGGTTATGTCGCTTGGTCATAATGACAGACAAATTGAAGAGGCTCAGTGCCCAGCACCACAGACCATGAGGAAGAGTGGAGAGGGAGAAAAATTCCATGAAAGTGCATGAATTGTTAGCTTTGTGGTTTACCTTGTTCAAAAAATTGTGATCGCCTTTTTAAGTTTTTCAAAGAAATGGATTCAGATGCTAGTTGAAAAAAAAATAAACACTATGTCATTCATTTTTATTTCTCACCATTGGTAAATTAAGCGATACTTGATATACCTTTCCAATCTGTAGCAATATTATTTTAAAAGATCACAAAACTGATAGCCATAGAAGATATAGATTATTTCAAGGCACAGGGACACACAATTTTAGTAGCCTACATTACATTCAAATTAGTAGAAGAAATGAATATTTTTATTAATAAACTTTAGCATATAGCATGATAGTTTCACAGCTATGAAAAGCCAAAGTATCATCTTCCATGCTAGATCACGCCGTTTTAGGGAAAAGGAAATCAATATTTTTTGCTTAGGTTAAACAATCCATAATCTTGTCTACTACCTGGAAAACTGTCTATAACAAACAGTTTTCACAACATTTATGAATAAGAAGTGAAAAGTAATGGGGAAGAAAACAAAACAAAATGATACCCAAAGAAAGATCAAAGAAAACAAAATACTAAAGTTACGACCACCTTCTAACTAGAATTTTTTGACCTAGTTTTCAAGATCTGGTAGCTACTACTATTAAGTAAAGCAAATGGAGTTCCACCAAGAAAACAAAAGAAAAACATTCTGACTTCTCCCATAGATCTGTCACAAGACTATGGCATAAAATGTACCTATGATTATTACTTGATACTAGTTAGTGCTTATCTAAACAAAACCTTCCAATGACAGGGCCCACGTATAGTCCCCTAGTCGTCATAGAGCTAGATGTCTGATCACCTATCTCACCTGAGTCACTGCGGAATAGGACCCGGTGCTTTACATGTAACATCACAGAGAAAACTAAGCAAAGTTTGCTTTAAAAACTCCTTTGATAAAGAATGCAACTGAAAACAAAATATAGTCACTTCTGTCTATCAGAAATGAAATACAAAATTAAATAATCGATGAGGAAAGGGAAATTTATATATTTAGGTTGGCTTTAAGAAAATGTATTATAAACTATCGAATGTAGATTTAAAGCCACCAAAGCACTGTGAAAACCCAGTGCCATTCTTGGCAGTCTAGGTTCATGGCAGAAGAGGTCTCGTCTTCTTTGGGTTTCTTCCCCTGCCTACATGACCGGATCTATTCTTATTTTTCTGTGCCCAAGGAATAGCACACGATGCATGCTAGCTAAATTATTTCTGGATGGGCAGAAGAAGAAAGATGGAGATAACTCCAAAATTTCCCTAGATATTTTGCCTTCTTTGTCATTACAAATGGGTACATCTGCTAATGACTTTATTGCCACTGGCATTTCCCTCTTACAGCTAACTGCCTCCAAGCTTGTCCCTTTCACAACAATAAAGAAGAAAGGAAACTTCATTCATAGTTTCATGCTTAACTAAGATTCCCATTGCCAGCATACCCTAGCAAGAAAGCTGACGGCCTCAGGAAGAACCAGTCTTTCTTATTTGACTTAGGCACTCAGGCACTCAAAGCTCCGGAACATGCTGCCAAAGCTTTGTTTGCAGTGCCTGAACTATTCAGCACTGGAACTGAACGCCCTTCCACCTGGCTGCAATTGGATCTGCGTGCTAACCTTTTAGTTTCAACTTGCAGTGGATCACTTTTTCTTTCACTCACAGATATTAATTTTTATAACAGCAGAACTTGAGTGCTATGTCTTTTCCTGTATTATAAATGTAAGTTATAATGGTGATATTTACCTTTTGATTCAAAAGCATTGCTTTCATCATGAATTCCATTGATTTCTTTGGATTCAATATTCTGGAAAGGGTAAAAATGCTAGTTAATATTCTCTCCAGTTGGACTTTGGCCTTAAATAATGCATTTTGCATTAGTGAAATATATATTTTAACAAGATGAGTTTCTCGGGATATTGATGCATTCCTTACAGCCTTTTACGTGTAGTAGAAACTTAAGTTTTTTCATTGTACTTCAATATTTGTGGCAGAATTAATGACCAGCTGCAGGCATGGATGATTTTAAGTTTAATCAATCATTAATTTTCCAAGAAATAAAATCATTTAGATAATCATTAGTCCATTTGGCTTATATTTATGAGTACACAAAACAGTCATATAGGATTCTCAAACACTTAAACATTTCTTATATAATATAGTAAGAGCTCCTTATTAAATAAAAGAGTTACCTTGAGATGATAACACAATCTAAGGAGTGAGTATAAGTGCATAATATTTAGTTGACATTTAAATTTAATTATTAATTTAAATGAACAATTTGTATCATAAATAGAAACCACATGACTTCAAAGTCTATAGGAAAAAGTATCGCTTTGATACTTAGAAAAATTTCTACATTATATTTTTGATCAAATTAATGAAACTGATTATCTCTTAACCACATATGTAAGTCTACCCATCAAATTCACCTACACAAAAACTAAAAATGCTTCATGAAGTTTTACATTACACCCAACTATTAACTTTATTTGCCAGTAAAGACTAAGGAGTGCATAAAGAAGTTATAGTTTATAATTTTATGTAATTGCTACTTCATGCTCACAAAGATCTGAGAGGTGGGTCTAATGATGAAAGATTGGTGGAAAACACCTGCAAAACAACATTATGGGATCTTTGGATTTTACCATTATATAACTCACAACTACTCTATGAGGAATGCCTATGATTTTCAAAAATATATTTTACTGTATCTCTTTACTATAATTTACATTATTCAATCATTTACATTTTAAAGTTAGCATCAAAATTGTACAAACAAAAGAAATTATTTTCTTCCATACACAATTCTAACAGCTGCTTTACTCCACACCAGTACTTCCTACTTCTCCAAATACTCACAGAACTCTGAAGGCTTTCGGAGAAATCAGTTGTTACAGATAGATTTGAAGATTTTTCTGAGTTGTAAATTCCAGAAGTTGCATCAATCCACTTTGTTTCAGGTGAACCTATAATTTTGGTAGCCACACTGGTGAGATTGAGGGTTTTATGCCGTATAAATGGCAGGGAAGGTTGGTCTTTGCCCCAGTCTGATTGGCACATGAAGATCAAATGAGTACACATAGATGTTGAAGTGGAAAGAATAAAGTCATTGAATGCACATATATATTAAAAAAATCTACATATACAAGACAAACAAATCAGGCAGTGTGTGAAATAAATCAAGAGTTTAGGGCTTTTTACCAACAGACCACCTTCCCAAAACACAAGGGTTAAATCATGTTAGTAATGAAAAAACTAGCAAATTTGCTGAATCTTTCCCATAAACCAGGATAGATATTTTATTTTGATATAATAAGTTGGTAGGTCTGCAGAGGCTTAATGCCTTTTCCCATCTAGCCTCTATAATTAAGAAACACATTAATGGAATGCACATTGAAAGTTCTTTGAGAATAAATAGAAATATGACCTACCAAGCTCTCTCTCTTATACCAATATGGTTATGATGCTGCAGATAAAGTTAAATCATAGCATAATTCTTAATACTCAATATTATTATAAATAACTCCTGGATGCAGATACGTTTGTCTTCAGTTGGTATTTGCATTCAGTCAAACCAGTACATGAATCAGTCAATAAATAATGTAGAATTCAGTAAATTTGCTAGTGAAAAATCCAGACAGAATATTCAAAGGGGTAGGGTTCAAGATTTGTCATGATGTAACTACAAAATACCTTTAATGCCAAAACATAAGTGAAAAAATAAAAAGTTATTGAAGCAAATTGTTAGAACCACTTGCCAACGGCCAGGTCCCAGTTTCAAATGCCAGACATGGTGGTAACACAAACTCACCAGCCTTTCCATAGCGCCTCACATCCATCACTAGGTGTCCAGTTTCTTGAGCCTTAGCCATGGCTTCCTCCCACTCTTTTGAATCGTTATATGAAAACTTGGTGTTGTTAATAGCAATAATTTCATCATCTACTTGTAGCTGAGAAAATTCTGCTGGGCTACCTAAAAATGCAAAATAAATTAACCAATTGGGGAAAAAAATCCCACATGTTCTATTAGTTGCTGCTTTGAACTTAAGAAAAATGAGTCTGAATTTCAATTAACCATTTCTCTCTTTTTCAGGTGGAGGTCACTATTTTTTTTAATACCAAATATCTGAGTACAACATACAAAGCATTAGAGGTGTTTTTTGAAGTTCTATAGAATGCATCTTCATTAAAGGAAAAATGATAAACTCATCTATTCAATAAGACTTCTTTATTAACCTCCCAAGGACAAAAAAATTTAAGTTACTCTTAAATTTGAAATATGAAACATACTGCATTTTAATTGAGTTTCCAATTCAGACACATTCTGGAATGAAGCAGAAGAAAACACAGCTATTTAAAACTGCTTAAAATTACTCCATAACTAAAATACCATTACTAATTAAGGCAATCTTAAGATGTAAAAGAACTACTGGTGTTAACATACAATTTTATATAGCTAAAATATGTAAAAAAAAAAAAAAACTAAAAAATAAAAGTAAAAATAAAGGAACTCCTGTTTTTAATTTTAGGCCTTGTAATGTTTTGCAAAGAGTTCCTGGGCTTGACATGGTATAGACCTGGACAGGGGAGGGGTAATCCTTTTGCAGAAGTCCTGAAGCACCCTGAAAACTTCATGGGCAATAGGTATATTAGAACACCCAAAAAAAATCAACTTATTAAATAGCACATATATATCTACTACAAAGCATGGCTGATCATGGAAAGCTCTTTCTGAATCTTTACTTAAGCGCCGTTTGTTAGCATTTCCAAATATAAAGTCCAAAATGGATAAAATCTGTAAAATCACAAAATTAAGACTCTTCAAAACTAAAAGTAATTAGTCAAGGAGAATAAACGATATGGAATTTGTAACCCCAACTAATAATCTCAGGAAAGAGGATGTATTTTCTGGCCTTATGGTTGCATTTTTCACGTTTTCTCCTCCTATATCAAATACAGTAATTTCTGTGGTCCCCAACCCCACAATGAAGGATGGAAAAGGAGAAGAAAATTCAGTAGAGCTAAACACATAATTTACCTGCTTCAACTGATGCTACGAAGATCCCAGGAATATCCCATTTTATTGTAAACCCAAAGTCAAGACTCTTCCCAGGCGTCTGGTTTATGCTGATTCTCATATCACTGAACTGATCCTGAAAACAAAACATGAAACGCTGGTATCCGGTGTCCCTGGCACCCACATGGAGGAAAGTCTATCCATGAAAGGAGGGAGACTGCACGCTAGGTAGACTTGAATCATTTCATGATAAACTAGAAGCTTCATTCTTTCTTCCTTGGGTTGGTAAAACTTTCATTTATATAAATAGCACCAAGTTTATTATTTTTCTGCTAAACTAAGGGAAATCTTATTGTCATTACATGTTTTTCTTCATATTAATACTTTAAATCAGTTGGCCGTGGATAAGCTTAGGTTTCTGCCCACTGTACAATTGGGTCTAACTTATAGGCCAGGCCATTTATTCACTGCCCAGGAATAAAGTACAGTGATTTAAATCATTTATTTAAAAAGGACCACCATACTTTTAAACACCTACTCCCAATACTTGGCATATTTATCTGAATAACTTCAAGTGGTTCACAGACACATAATTTAGCCTCCAGTGGCATCCATCTAGGACTGGTACCACTCCCTAGTGGGCATGTGAAGTTTGGCAAGGCATTTTTGCTTGCCCAAATGCCACATGAAGATTTAGCATTAAAGGCATAGCTGCTCTACATGCTGCAAAATGCAGAACTATGTCACCTGTAAGGAATTACTCCCTAAGATACCAAGAGGGTCCCTATTGACACATCCTGAGCTACAGTCCATGACTTCTTCAAAATGACATCAGCTCATAAGCCCCAAAACAATAGCCTCTTGGACAAAAGGTATAATTATTCTCATTGCTATCACTGTACTACACAACAAATTCCAAATTTCATGGAACTTAAGTTATTTTCTAAACCAAATGTTTCGAGTTTTACAGTATACTACGTCTGTGCAAACCTTAATTTCTTTTGTAATTTACATACTTTGTTTTGAGTAAGCAACAGATAGATTTTAATATGAATTTATGAGACCAGTGTTTCAGCTCTGTTTCCTAATCACAAAAAACTTAGACTTACCTGTTAAAATTCTTCCTAAACCTGTTTTACTTTCCAGAAAAAGACCTACCAAATCTCCATTTTAACTTGGCAGTTAAACCTAACCCAGGAACTAATTGGGCAATTCATAAAGCTTTCTGCCTAAGTTTTTCTACCCATAAAACAGGTTTAAAACAAGTAGCAATATTCTGAGAAAAACTAGGATAGTACTTGCTATGGTGTGGATGTGATTTGTCGCCACCAAAACTCATGTTAAAATTTAATTGCCAATGTGGTAGTGCTGGGAAGTGTTACCTTTAACAGGTGTTTGGGTCATGAAGGATCTGCCCTCATGAAGGGATTAATGCAGTCTCATGGGAGTAAGTTCTCACTCTAGCAGGACTGAATTAGTTACCACAAGAGCAGGTTGTTATAAAGTGAGGTTGCCTTGTTTTGGGTCTCTGCACACAACATTTGCCTATCTGCTTTTCCACCATGTTGTGACACAGCACATGGTGCTCACCTGAAGCCAAGCAGATGTTGGTGCCATGCTCTTGGACTTTCCAGCCACCAGAACCATGAGCCAAATAAACCTCCTCTTTTCTTTATAAATTACTCAGTTTCAGGTACTCTGTTATAGCAACATTAAATGGACTGAGTACACAAGAATTTGAAGGAAGGCACTAAATAAAGGATCAAGAATTTACTACTCTATATGGACATGCAGAAGTATTATGACTTTCACTCTTTCAATTGTTTGACATACATTTATTGTTTACTCTGTATAAAATAACACAATACTTAGCACTTTGGGAAACAAAGGTAAATTAGGGATGATTCTTGCTCTCAAAAAATAATTGTTTATTTCTCAGCGGGTGTGGGATTTTTAGCTTTCAGCAGAAAGCCCTTTGTAAAGCAGTTTAAATGTGGAAATGCAGATGTAGTCATAACACTCATTAATAATCACCTGATGAATGCCAATCTGAAGAATATAATAAAACTCTGCTAAGAATAGCAAAAACTACTGGTAGGTTCTACTCCTTAGCCAAAACCACCATACACTTAAGTTAGAGATGACTCAGTGAAAATAAGTGGTCATCTTCACCACTCTTACAAAAAAAAAAATCTGACTTAGAGCCAATTAAAGTGCAGAATCTATTTGCTATATATGGAAGAGAGACAAACAGACAAATCATGGGTTACATATTCAAAACATTGATGTTTTATAGCTTGAAGAATAAAAGACAGGATGGAGTCTTAATAAATACTCTCAAACTACATAAAGCATATTTTGTGGGAGATGGCAAGTGAACATTATCCTTTTCTACCAAATATAGGATCAAAGAGAACGAGCTTAAGCCCTAGAGGGAAATGTCTCACTGTTCTATTAGATTGGACATACTATCTCATGAAGGACTGTACTTACCTCAGAAATAAAGAAATCACTATTTAAATATCTTAAATATTAATAAAAGGGCAGATAACCTCCTCCTCTTTGAAAGAGTTAACAGAAGGACAGTGTCCCTGTGGCTACAGCCAGGCAGAGTGTTGTGTTAGTCCTTGGGACAGAACACAGGCAAAGAGGAGAGGACCACATGGGCAATTACAGGTGTATATCTGTCATTAACCATGTGACCACAGGCATGTCACTGGGCCTGGTAAAGCCTTCTCTTTCATAAAAATACTGATTTTTAATTTTGGTTTTAAGTAGGCTAGTTTCAAATCAAAGTCTTATGCAGACCACCTCTTTCCAAACCACTACACAGAAGGATTAAAGTGGGTGGTTGTGGTTTCAAAGTAAGAGTTCCAGAGCCCCACTTGTGGGGCCTTCCCCTTACGGCAGTCTTGAGGCATCTCTGTCCAATCCCAGGTTCTTACAGTAAATTATTCCGGAAACTTCTTGCAAGTGAACATATCTATAATTACATTCAAGTATAAATTGTTCATCAATGATTTCAGGAAGGATTTCAACTTCCTTATTTTTCTCTGCAAGACATATGCCAAGTGAGTATCCTACAAAGAATCCAAGCTTCAGAAGATAATAATGACAGAATCATCTTTGAACTGGATGGAACAGGAATATAAATTGTTGGGGGAAACCTAGATTCCTGAAGACTGATAATGAACTATCCAAGTGGTTTCAGTTGTTCATGCAAGAAAAAGACAAGGCAGTTGTCTATCATCATCTCAGCGTATAAGATAAAAAATTTCCCTCAAATTAGGTATAACTTGAGCAGACACATCCACTGAAAGTTCAGATTGCCCCAACAACTGTCAGACTGATGAAACAGAAGTACAAGACTCTACATTTTTAAGCAAAAACATGAGGAGGTTTGGAGTCCCAACAGTAACACTTATTTCTGCTAAATCTGTTGAATTAAGATTTTCATGTCAACATAGATAGAATTAAAAAAAAAAACAGGGCCAATATTAAACACCAAATCGAAAAGCTACACTCCTCAAATTTTTTCTATTAGACAAATGTGTTAAGGAAAGCCTACTTAGTTGTTAAAGTTAACCCTAAAAGTAAATCTAGACTGTAAAATCAGGAATATCAGAGGAAATCTATAATCTTTGAATTTGTGTACATATACTTCTTTAGTGTTTTTCTTTCTGGGTCTTACTGTAATGAGAAAATGAAGTGAGTAGCCCTCAAATCTTGGTCTTTCTCTCTAAATCCTGATCCATCTCTCCTTCCTTCATCCCACTGTGGCAGGTAGTGTTTCTATAATACACCCACCACTGTCCTCATCCCATTCCAAGATTATCTTCTACCTACCAAATACATCTTGAGTCTTCATCCCTCCAGGCACTGCCCACTATTCTTGCTTTCTGGGAAACAATCTTCTAAAGTCACCTATTATCTCACTTTCTCCAGCCTTTTTTCCCATGTCTCTTGCCACTTCTCAGTTTCATTAGCATGTTCCTCTTTTTTCTCTTCTCTTTTCATTGTGTTGTTTGTTCCTTAGTCTCCAGCCTCTCTGACTACATGCTTTTGTGAGCAACCTCATTCGTTGCCATGTCTCCGATGCCTAAGTCCAACAATTCGAAAACTGAATTCATTATCTTCCGCCCAAACCTGTTCTTCCACCTCTTGTTTTTCATATTTTGGTTAATTGCATCAATAGTTCATCAGGTGCCCACGTTAGAAACACTGGATTCCTTCGGGGCCTCTTTCTCCTTCTTTCCCCTAACTGTTCCCCACTCGAATGCCACACAACAATCCCTGTACCCCTACTCTCCACCCTACACACTTGCATTTTACAAAGTTCTATCAAGTCCATAATCCATCTTGAATCACCCCATCTTTGCCACCCTCCCTTGGGTTATCATCTTGGTTCAGGCCATGATCTCCCCTAAACTCCTGTGGTTACCCCTCCTAAGTTACTCTCTTGCCTCCAGCCCTTATTTTGTTCATTGTCCACACAGTTGCCAGAACTTTAGTTGTAGAACATGCTATTACATCACACTCCATTTTTAAATTGCTGGTAGCTCCTTACTGCCCTACTTGGAAGATTTCAAACTCTACATTTCAGTTCTGGTAAGTTTCAATAAACATATAATACCACCTTTCCTCAAAATGGTTTCAAGGATGATTTTATCTTTATGGACCAAAAGACATTTCTGTCCCCAGTGGCTCTAAAATTCTAAAGACACAGCAAAGTCCAAATAAGTCAACATGTGGTCTCTTAACTATACATAAGGCAGTCCTCAAACGTGAGCCTGTCATATTTCAAAAAACTTTAACATCAGATAAATTGCAGTTGTGGCGCAGGCATTTCACCAGCCTGGGGCAAGTTACATAACTTTCAAATCTCAAGTACTTCATTGGTAAAAACGGGGATAATACACCTACTTTGCAGGGTTATTGAGATAATTAAATGAAACATTTAAAAGGTGTCAAGGCACACATGACTGATGCCCAGTAATTGCCTTCTTTTTCCAATGGAAGCAAATGTTAAACATAATACAAGTGCTGGCTAAGCAGTTTCTGGATCAATTAAAGAAAATCCCATTTAATTCTCACATACTTAGCTCTAAAGTCAAGAAAATTCGGTCAGCATTCAGTGAACATGTACAGATGCAGACACTGCGCTGACAGTGAGAAATGTAGGATTGTGTTCCACCCTTACAGAGAGCAGGTCCTAGTGAAGGTGAGAAGCAAGCAAAATGCACAGTATGAAGCTATGATAAGGGAAGCTCTGACTACTATATCCAAAGGGGCAGTAATCATGGGGATGAGATCAGGAAATGGACATGCAGAAAGCTTCCTTCCTTCCTTCCACACGTGTCATCCCGTTTCGGGGTTACTGCTTTAAAAAATCTGGAGCAGAGGTTCTGGAAAGTGGATTTGTAGAGGGTTTAAAAACATAGAGCTCTGAAAGGACAGAAAAAACAGAAACCTGTAGGCAAGACCAATTTTGGGGAAAATCATGAAAACCACATCTGCATGGCAGACGGAGGGGGGATGAAGGACTCCAGGAGTCACACTCCCTCTTCCTTGCCTTGGGTCACCTCTAGAATGAGCTTGGCAGCCTAGGTTGGCAAGAAAGGTGGAGAAAAAAGCAAAACCACAAAAGAAAGGGTGCAAAAAGAACAGCAAGGGACAAAACCCCCAGCTCAGCTATGAGGATGAAAAGGAAATTCCTATCGGCAGATTTTAAATAAGACCATATTAAGTTCTTCCCTTCATTATGATTGTTCTACTTTATGGCACACACCACCTTATTAGTGCAATGCTGTGATAGGCTCCTAACCAGTCTCTGCTTCCAGACTTAGCTTTCATAAAATAACTCTAGGGAACACCATAGTGCTTACATTCCTAAAACAGCCCTTAATCTTAAAATTCCCACACACTAAAGAACCAATAAGGACTTTAAATTACCTGCCAGATCAAGTTCATACTTCAGCCTAGTAATTAAGGCCTTGAATGCAGTTCAAGTCCGTAAAACTTAAGTGTCAATTATGTGTAAGAATGTACAAAGAATATCAGTGAAAGAGGAACACGTAACACTATGGGAGAAGGAAGAATTCAGTGAGTGAAACTTTTCAAGGGTAAGAAGTTTGATTCCAATGGGGGAGGGGTGACATCATGATTCATGAACGAAGGGGTCCTCCTGGGCTTTTGAGAAATAATTGGACCTCAAAAGGCAGAGATGTGGGAAATAAGCATCTTCAAATGGGGGAGCAGTGATGTGCTCCAAAAAGTACGTGATGTGTCCAAGAAAAAGCCAGAAGTGGTATGCAGGTGAATCATGTCTCTTTCCCAGGACATAGCATGATAGCATAACATGATACTAAATCTTGAGTCAGACTGCCTGGGTTCAAATCCTGACTCCACTTGGTACCCTGCACAGCCTTGGACAAGTAACATGCCCATGCCATGCCTCAATTTTTATGTTTCTAAAATAGGGATAATCATGATAGTCCACATTCGGATTGTTGATTACCTCACAGGGCTGCTGTGAGGATTAACTAAGATACTGCCCTGAGAAGCCTGGTTGGCACATAGTAAGCACACTAACTTCAGCTGTGACTGCGCTACAAAGGGTTGGCACACAGTCAGCATGCTAACATCAGCTGTGACTGTGCTACAAAGGGAGTGAGAGATATCACTGCTTCCCTGAGCGCCACGAACTCCATTCAGCAAACCACACAGTGCCACTAGAGGCTTTAGAGCAGAGAAATTATTGAGTCCAACCTGGCATCAGGCAAGTTAATCTGATGCCAGTCTTGTGTAGCATGCACTAACACCTGTGACTATTTGCACTGATAGGAAAAGGGCCTGAATTAGCATAGTGGAAGCCAGGATAGAAAAGAGTAACATCAGCTGGGTGTGGTGGCTCACACCTGTAATCCCAGCACTTTTGGAGGCCAAGATGGATGGATCGTTTGAGCCCAGGAGTTTGAGAGCAGTATGGGTAATGTGGCAAAAGCCCGTCTCTACAAAAAAATACGAAAATTAGCCAGGCGTGGTGGCATGTGCTTGCAGTCCCAGCTACTCAAGAGGCTAAGGTGGGAGGATTGCTTCAGTCCAGAAGGTTGAGGCTGCAATGAGCCATGATCATGCCACTGCACTACAGCCTGGGCAACAGAGCAAGACCCTATCTAAAAAAATCAATTAATTAATTAATTTTTAAAAAAAGAAAGAAAAAGAAAAGAATAACATCAAGGGGGAGTCTGGAGGAAGAGATGAAAGGACAGTGCCAGCAAAAGTCCAAGGTATGAAAGAGAAAAATGACCTGAAGAACATTCTTTCACAAAGCTACCGAAACATTTAGATGATCAGCCACATGCTACTCTTGATTGTGCTGTCCTCTGAACACCTAGAGTTATAACATCTGAATAGAGTTTCGGGGAGTGTTGCACAGGCCCTTTACATATTGCTCAGCAGCTGTCACACACATTCACATCCTTCTCTCAAGTCAGTAAGCTCCTTCTGAGACAAAGGCAAGGGGATGCTATAGAAGCTACTGCCCTAGTGGCACAGAAAAGGACACACCAAGCATCAGAGATACGTAAGTCACCACATGAATTATATCCACATTAAAGAATTCCAATGGCTTCACTTGTCAAATCAAGCCTAATTTTTCTTGGTGGAATACCCTCTCAAGTTTGGGAACAAAGAAGTATAAATCCATTAATGAGGAAATCTGAAACAGTGCCACATTAATTGAAGCTCCTCTGAGTTGCAATAACCTGAGACACAACCACGCACCACACTTAGCCTCTTTTCCTTAATCCACAGTTGCAGTTAGTCAGCTGCCACCCTGAGGGAGGTACCAACACCCAGCGTGCAGCACATGATTCAGGCTGCTTTGTTGAATTTGCTCTTTGAAAAAGGTAAAGGCAAACATACAAATCTGTGAAACAAAAGGCACTTCGCTTCTGCTTTTATTATTCATCTACTGGTACCTTATGTTGCCCAAGTATAACACAGGCTATTGTTCTTCTCCACTGAGACTTAGCATGTTAATTATATATTTCCAATTCCTTAAAAATGTAATGATAATTTACAACTAATTATTTCAGCAAGCTGAAGAAACTGTTTTTAGATATATGTAAATATGCATGGGAAAAAAAAAACAAAAGAAATATACCTAGATGTTAACAGTGATTATCTCTAAATGATGGAATTATCAGCAATTTAAATTATTTATACTTTCCTGCATTTCCAAATTTTCTCAAGCACGTAGTACCTTACAACCAGAAAAGAAAGTTTAAATTTTTTAAGTTTTCCCATACAAATAAAAACTCAATAATAATAAATATGCAATGCCAAATTTCACATATTTTATTAATATAACTTAGGACAAGTCATATATATAAATATATATACACACACACACACACTCTAATACTAATATAACTTAGGACAAGTCATATATATACACCTACTTAATGTATATAATACACACTTAATGTTTTGCAGGGCAACAGGGAATACTAAACCAAGCCAAAGGACCACAAAAGCTCTTCCATGCTAAGGGGTTCATACAACTATCAAAATGCTTAGAAAGAATTTTTCTAAGAGAGAGACACTTTCTGTTCCCCAAATACTTTTAGTATGTTTTACAGGTAGGCTACAAAAAACATTACCTAATCATTCTCTTAGAAGTCATCTATTAGAAATTTAAGTAGGAAAAACTACACATGCCCCTAGTCATTCTTCATCTGATGGTATATTTTGTTTGGACTCCAAATGTTGTGGAATACAATTGTCATATTATAACCAAGCCTCAACAGTCCCATTTAGAGACAAGGGACCATCGAAAATTATAGACATTCTAAAGTACAAAATAGTATTAGAAGTCACTAGAAGGTTAAAATTATCGAAAAAGAAATGCCATGTCCCTAGAATCCAGCACCTATCACGTTTTTCCTTGCGGCCAGTTGAGTTCCCTGGGAAAGGGCTTCTGTCACCCAAATATACACTAGATCTGCATGTAAAACCTTCAAAGTGACTGCTGTACCTGAAACCTGGGACTATAGCACTAGCAGTATAAGGCAACCACTACTGAAACATGGAATATAGAGAAAACACCAGCCAAATCCCAAGGAGACTGGTGCACAAAGTCTCCATACACGCATATCACAAGTGTTATCTGGATCTATGCACTCAAAGTGGAAAGAGACCTACTTCCTCCAAGATCTGTTCAAAGTAAACCAGAATATCATTTTGCACATTTTCAGCCCAGATTAACACCTAGAGGTTTGACATTTGAGACATGGTTTCCAGATTTAAATGTGTAAGTGTCTGAGCCACAGATGATAAAGAACTTTTCCAAACTCACCTGGGATCTTGAGACTTCTCTTTGTGGGGAGATTTCCCCTTCTCCAGATTCAGACATTAAATCAAGACCAGATGTGGAAGACAATGTGGCTTTAGAAGTGGCAGCCTGGTCTTGGGAAAGAGATGAGAAGGGGGATGTAGGAGAGGGCAGCCTTGTCACATCTTCTTCTGTTGCTGCTACCTCTTTCTGGCTAGATAAGCTTGAAGCCAGTTGGCTTGCGTCTGGGCTTGGTGCAGGGGTGCTGACCACATTGTTTGGAGTTCTCTTAATGTCTTCAACATCTCCATTATACTTCCAAGCATCATCCATCTAAATAAGAAAACATCATTTTAAACTTGATATTCTGTTACCTTTATTTCTGTTTTTAAAAGTTGTTTATTAAATTAATATTTTAAAACTAAAATAACATACCTCCCACAGTAACATAACTATTGCTAAAAGCTTGGGCTGAGTTCTTTCACACCAATAGATAAACACGTAGTGAGGGAAAATTGTTTTAGCAAAAGCATTCATATCACATACAAACTTCCGAAATTTGCTTTGCTTGTTTACTCCAAGCAAACATCTTAAGCATTAAATTTCCACTGAATCTAAACTGGCGTAAAATAAAATTGCCATATATACATGTGTTATGTACAGTTTACATATCAAGATGGTGTAACTCTAACCTCTAAACAAGTTCACCAACATTTTGCTTTTCAGAACAGACTAAATGAACTGAGAACATGTTTTACCATGTAAGATCTGGGGAGTGATGAGATTCCCCTTAACTGAGAGCCGAAAGGTCTTGGTGTTCTATCTATTGATCACTCCAGGTCAACAGATAGAACTCTAAACCAGTCCCTTTACTTGCTGAATGTTCCATAGTATGGACATCAACAATTTATTCATTTGATGTGCATTTAAAGTTGTTTGAAATGTTCTGTCACTTCCAAAACTACTGCAACAAATATCTATAACTCTTTATAATTGGAACTTTTATTTTTATAGCACAGATTTCCAAAAGTAGGCTTGCTGGAGCAAAAGTTTTATATATATATATATATATATATTTTATTATATATATATAATTTTTAGAAACTATATATATACATATATAGTTTCTAAAAATAATTGTAGCAACACACTCCCAAAGTAATGTATGAGGAACATCTGTTTCTCAGCATCCTTGCCAACACTAGACATTTTCGATGTTTTTAAGTCTATTTCACTCTGATGGGTAAAAAGTTATATGCCTCATTCTTGCTCCAGGGAAACTGAACATACTTCTTTGTGCTTTGTTACCAGACATTTGAATCCCCTCTCCCTTGAACTGGCCACTACTTTTCTATATTCATTTTGCTAGTGTATTTGCTTACCAATTTGTAGAAACATTTTCTGTCTTAGAGATATTAACCCTATAATGCATTTTGATAATATTTTTCTGAGTCTATATATTGTCTTTTGACTACATTAAGGGGGTCTGCCATGAAATTCTTATAATGTCAAATATGTCTACATTTTCCTTTATATAATGGTCAGGAGTTTCCCAATTAGCTTAGGTAAGCTTCTCTCACCCCAAATATCCAATTTTTTATACCCTTTTAGAGTTTAGGATTGTACATTAGCAGAGCTAAAAAGAATTTGAACATTAATCTTAGGACTGTGTTGCTTCCTTTCACATAATTCAGATTAACACACTCATTGTCGGATATGGTACCACTTCATTCTCAGAAAAAATGCTGCAATATTCTAACCCCTTCAAAATCCTGACACTAGTAGAAACACATATATATAAACGTAAGATATATTCTAATAATTATATTCAAACTGATAAAGTGAGAAATCTGAAAAAAGCAGAAATGTGTACATAAGCACCTGAAAATCTCTAGGCTAAACCATATGAATTGCTGTTTTGTAGGTCAAGAAGAACAATCATACTGACAACTTCATATTTTTCAACCTAAAACTTTACAAAAGGTATATCTAAAAAAAAGACATTATAAAATAATACTCTGCCTTAGAATATATCTTATTCATTCTTTAAAATGTATCAGCCCTACTTTCAGAGAATTTAAAGTTTAATAAATTCTGTATCATTCATATATCTTAAGCATTAAGTTTCCATTGCATCTAAACTGGCATAAAATAAAATGTCCTTATATATGTTATGTACAGTTTACACATCAAGTTGATGTAACCCCAACCTCTGCACAAGTTCACCAACATTTTGCTCTTCAGAACAGACTAAATGAACCGAGAACATTTTTTACCGTGTAAGATCTGGGGAGTGATGAGATTCCCCTTGTCTGAGAGCCAAAAGGTCTTGGTGTGACCACAGATGTTAACCTGACTGTATCAGTTTTCTGGTAACTTCTGGGGAGAGAAGCTGAAACACGAGTTGATTCCATTTGTGTGCTCCGTGAACGCAGAGAAGACAAAGAGGCTGGGCTTTGTTCTTCCACAGGACTTTGAGAAGGAAGCTGAATTTCAGTTGTTACACGGTCCTCTCTTTTTGCAAAAGTGGTAGAATCTTCTTTGGGAATTTCTGAAGGATAAGTTGCTCCCTTCTCTTCTACTCTCTCACTCTGGTAACTTGCTTCTGACACAGTCATTGTAGGGGGTCGCTTTCCTTCCTCCAGCACATCATCAAAAGAATACATTCTCCTTCTCGACGGAACTGTAGACTTTTGATTTTGGGATTCCCTTAGCAGAGAGAAATGCACCATCACCACAAAGATACACATTTGACACACAGAGGTGGTGAGAGAGTAATCAACGCATGAAACGGACTGGGAATAAAATGATGCTAACTTCACACAAGAATCAATACAACACTTACAGAGCATAAAGATGTATACAATTATCTTCTTTTTTTTTTTTTTTGAGACCGAGTCTCGCTCTGTCGTCCAGGCTGGAGTGCAGTGGCACGATCTCAGCTCACCTGCAACCTCCGCCTCCCGCATTCAAGAAATTCTCCTGACTCAGCCTCCCGAGTAGCTGGGATTACGGGCATGCGCCACCACACCCAGCTAATTTTTCTTTTAATTTTTAGTAGAGATGAGGTTTCAACATATTGGCCAAGCTGATCTCGAACTCCTGACCTTGTGATCCGCCCACCTTGGCCTCCCAAAGTGCTGGGATTACAGGCATGAGCCACCATGCCCAGCAAGATGTATAAAATTATCTTTAATGTCCCAACTAAGAAAGAATAATAACTTGACTTCTTTAATTAAAATGGTTCTCAAATACTTCACTGGGATATTATTAATTGTAAAGAGATTTTAATGAAACAAGGAAATTTTAATAAAGGATTATTCACAAAATTTTATCCACAAGCTTATAACTTTTAAAATTAAAACACTATAAATATCATGATTGACAACCAATTTGAACGTTCCAAAGTCGTGGATTAATTGACAGCCTTGTGAGGATTTTCTTCCTGCAAAAATTTACAGTAATTTAGTAAAAATAAAAGATTACAAAAGACTCAGGCTTTTGTGGAGATCAAACTGGTGTATGATTTCATATAGCTTGACAGAACTTGCATGAACAATTATTAGGGATTAAAAGTCACCATTCATATTTATAGAAAGGTTCATAAAACACCCTCATCTCTCACATCTAGAAAGGAATACCTACCTCCCAAAATAACTGAATTGCATTTAAGTGAATGAAACTGCTTATCTTTGGCTTTTAGGGCAGAAAGTGGCTTTGTTTCATTTCACCTGACAGCATATTTCCTTTTGGACATTATTCTAAAAGCGTATTTTCCTTCTCCTTGATCTGTAAATATCCTGATGTTTCACACAGTAATGAATGCTTTACATTAAAGTTTAAATTTGACCTTTATACTGTTAAGATGCAATGCAAAGAGTAAGTAAAACACACACATTTATGTTCATAAAAACTTTCTTTAAAATATAATGAATTGCACCATTAAACATGAAAAAGAACTTCGTTATATTTTACACAATTTAGTTAAAAGAGTGAGCTGATTTTATTGGACCATCTCATTCCTTAATTCACTTAAGAGTAAAAAGCAGTGTATTTCCTGCATCAGACACAGCCAACACCATCCAATTCTGCATGTGAATGCACAATGTAAGAAGAAATAATGAACACCTATTTTAAGTCCTCATTTATTTTGTTACTATTACTCTAAGTCACTATTTCAACAATGCTTTGTTTTTTCACCGCAGACCAAAATCTTAAACGTTTCTTTGCATATTTGACTAAAGTTGAATATTGGTGGACACCTATGTCACACTACACTTACATAAAATATCTATTTATAACACTGGCATCTCCAACCCTGTTACAACCGAGGTGCATTCAGCATTATTACCTGTCCTGCAGCATTTCCTTAAACGTCTTAGAGCTTCTCTCAGACTTCTCAAGTGCCTGCTTTTCAATTTCTTCTCTCTCTTCTTTTTTCTTCTGCAGATCTGAAGTGTAACTTTTTCGACGATCTTTCCATTTTGCAAGGTCCTGACAGAAAAATCACATCAGCAGGGGCACACCTGAATTTCTATACACCCTTTCTAGCAGACAGAATGTGCCAGAGTATCTTATTACATCACTGAAACTATTCACTCCAACTGGATGCCAAGGTGCCCTAATTTTGCTTTTTATAGCCAGCGTTTCTGTACCAAGCCTTTATCTCATGTGTCTGTCTGAAAAACCTGACCTAATAAGATAGACCCCATTTTTGTTTTCCCAGAAAGTATCTGCCTCATTGCACACTTCATAAAGAATGCTAAATGCTTGTAATTAGGTGACAGTTAGATAGATCAGGAACTGTTTCCAGTTCGTTTTCATCTCACTCCAAAAACCTGGCTGTTCTGCGAAACATGTTTCACTGGTAAGGCCGAAAGAGAAACGCGATTGTGATGGTTACGCGCAGATGCATAGTCTCTTTCATTTCACAAACAGAGTTCAATCCCTACTTTGAGGCAGGCCTAAGTGTAGGAACTATTAATACACACATGCATAGGGCACTGTTCCCCTCAAGAAACTCTCAGTCTACAGGGAGGAGACAGACATATAAACAAAAGTTCAGTAACAAGTGTGACAGGATTGCATGAGACAGTGGGGTCCTAAGAAGACCATGGGTCCGGTTCCACCTCCGGAAGGGGAGGCTTTGGAAAGGCTTTAACTGGGAAGGTGAGACTTGAGTATGCAATTTCAGAAGGGTTAAGTCCACCTAGGTCAGCGCAATAAGGAACACGTGGCAGGAACAAACCAACACCTGTCCCCCATATCCCCAGGAACGTTAAGCCTAACCTTGCTGGGTGACCCCAGGGACAATCAACCTAATTCAGCTTTTCAATCCCCCCCAGAAACCTAGGCTGGTTCTGACACCCAGGGGGTTAAGACATTTTACAAGGTATAAAGTTTTCCATGTCTCCAAAATAGAGAACTGCTAAGAACTGTTAGTGGCATTCCAGTCCAAACAGAAGCACATTCAAGGTCTCAGACAAAACCGAATTTCACCCCCAGGGCATGCAAAGTACGTTTGATTTATACCCCTTGCAAGCCCACAGAGCCACTCCTGCTTTAAAACAGCCTGAGACCAATATGAACTCCTTGCAGAAAGAACAAAAGCAATGCGCATTTAGTCCTATAGCATAACTGGCATGAATTTTTATCTGATTTAACCTAATAGATAAGCCCGTAATACTTACTTTCACACCAGAAAATTAACCATGTATTTTGGCAAAGTGATATTGAATTACTGTTTCTTGACAATTAAATTGAGTTCCCAATTAAAAGAGGCACTGGAATTTAGAAGGGTAGCCAGAGCAGGGGTTTCTTCATTTCAGAGACTATTAATTCCTTTGAAAATTAAGATTTACTCTGACTCCTTTGCTCATGCTTTTGCTCAACTCTTACCATAAAGTTGTCCTCAAATTCCTTTGGGTTTGCTCTGATAGTTTGTCTACTGTATTTCTTTGCATTTCTTCAGTTTATCACAATTACTCTATTAAAAAAAATGGTCAAGCTTTTTTCTTCAGGATCAAAACTAAAGAGTAAGTCTATATCTATATAAACACCTGGATATATGTCAACTCTGCAAAAACATTTCATTTTGGTTCATATTATTGACTTCTTCAGCCAAAATATTGCTCTGAGTTATATTACTTATTTCTCCCCAAATCTCCTTAATTAACTCTTAATTACCAACCCTTTTCATCTTTCCTTACTGATGCCAAGGTCTCTGCCAGAACCCTGTTCCTCTTCTCTCCCTAAATTTTGGCCAGGTCTTTCCCATTAGAGTATAGTGAATGTGCATATCCCAAATTCAACCACCAAAACAAGTAAGTAAGTTCACTATACTGCAAGGAAGCAACTCACATTTTTGAGAACTCAGAGAATGTTAGAAAATAAACATCCAGGTATATTTTTCACAATGGCCCTTAAAATATGCAATAATAATAGAAAAAAAGGTTTAAAAATCTTTGTAAAGAAAGTTGGTCACATTTTATACAGAACTGAATTCTGTAATAGCAAGGAAAATGGTCTTGAGTATATTGACTTTAAGAGAAGCAAAGAAAAGTTAGACAAATACACTCTCTCCCCTCCAATCCCCAAAATACTCACATCCTGCCATTTCTGATCTTGTTCTTTTAATTGTGATTTTATTTTCTGCATCTCCTCGTAACGCAGCTGACGCAAGTTTTGAACATCTTCTGCGCTGACATCACTCATGGACTTACTCCTACAACAAAAAGACTCATGGTTACTACGGAAGTTCACGTGACCAGACTTAGGGGTTAAACTGAGGTTGGAGTTAAATTTGGAAATTCCACCTAAATTTCTACCTAGACGCTTCAGTGATAGTGTCACAGAAGTAGCACTACAGAGATAAATGGTGTTTTTCCAAAACTCAGAAACAAGAGCACTCGAGTGTGAATTTTTTCACAAAATGGCTAGATTAGCCCTATACAAGTCTCAAAAAAACAAACAAACAAAAAAACAAAAAACAAGCAAACAAACAAAAACCCAAGGTTCATATTTAAAGAGGTCAATGCATGAAAGGATTACTTTAGGAAAAAATAGTCACTAGAATTATCTCTCTTTATTTTCTATCTCCTTCAAAGATAATCTGTTGAGGTTTGGCTGCCTTTTCTGGGCACTGATTAATAATTTAATGTTTACCTGATATTTTTCTCAAGTTCAATACCATGAATAAATGTGCTGTTGATTCTAAAAGATCCTATAAGATCCGCCCTACCACTGCACTAGGCTTGTTCTCAAAGCACCACAGGTAGTTTCTAATAGTCCTTTATACTACCTCTATAACCCTCTTCTTTTATTAGGGCAGCTTGCATGCATTCAACTTGTAACACAAGGATGGACTGAGGTTAAGCTTTGGAAGAGCTCAATCCACAACAGAAACCAATGAACAGAGTGGGGTGTTGGGCACAGGCACATGTGTGCTCTCTACATGCACATAAAAGAGCCGGGTAAACTATACCAGAGGGGAAAGAGAGATTAAGGGTGGTCTCAAGGAAAGGGAGAGGTCAGATCTAAACACTGAGGAGAAGTAGGAATGAGAGAAAGAGCCTTTGAAGCTCTTTCCTACTGATCTTTTATACTGCTCTCCTGACTTTAAGTAACTGTACACCTCTTGCCTGGGCATCTAAATTTTGCCTTCCAAGATGTTGCCATCATTATTTCTTTTAAAGCATGTTTGCTCTTAGCTAGTTCAGGAATTCCTAGCTTAGCTAGCTCATGGAATTATAATTTCTAAACTATTCCCAATGCCATAATTAAGGAACCAGTCCGTCCTTTGACTCATTTCCACTTGCTTCTTGAATAAATCTTTCTGCATGGATATCCCCTAGGCACTTCAATTGCCAAAGGACGGATTAAAATAATATCTAGAAGGGATTTTGTAAACTGTAACTCACTAAATGCATGGTTATTGTTGATGTGACCAAACTCAATCTTGTCCCCAAACCTGCTTTTCCTCTTGTGGTTACTAATGTTGCTACCTGCCCTCCAATCATCCACATCTGAAACCTAACAACCACTTTTCACCTTTGTTTCTCCCTTCTCCCCACTTTCCATTAGTTATCAAGTCCTTTCATTCAGTGTCTCTTTCTTTCCATCTCTATTGCCAACACCCTAGATCAGAGTACAGTCAACTCACCTAGACTTCCAAAATGGCTTCTTAAATTAATACCCAACCTCCAGTTTCAACAAACATCTTTCCTAAACTATTTCCTCTGATTCAAAAGCCCTTTACCAGTATACATAACTTCTTAAATGCCATTCATACCTCAGGACCCCTGGACAGGTATTTCCAACTTCCTGTTCATTCTCCACTTGCAAGTCTAATAGGCATCTCAAGTTTGTCATAGATAAAAAACTGATTGTCCTCTTCACAACCTGCTCAGCTCTCACTCTCCTTATATCAGTAAAGGTCACCTCTATCCTTCACAACATTGGGTCACACATCTTGGAGTCATCCCAGATTCTTCTCTTTCTCTCATATACCATAACTGGTCCCATCAGTAAATCCTGTCCCTCTGCCTTCTAAATATATCTAGAACATAACCACTTCTTACCACCTGCACCATTACACCCTGATCCAAGTGACTCCTACCTGGATGATTACAATTATCACAGTAATCACATCTGCTACCTGGATTATAACAATTATCACATCATCTCCTACCCAGATTATTACAATTATTATAATAATCACATCACATCACCCACCTAGATTACAACAGTCTCCCTGCTTCCACCCCTTCCTACCCAACAGCAGCCAGAGAGTTCCTTTCAGACTGCACTCAGATCATGGTATACCTCTACTCAGCACCCACTACTTTCTTCCCATTTCATTAGAGTTAAATTAAAGACAGGTTCTTCCAAAATCTAAGAGGTCCGCCATCCCTGGTTCCTACCTCCTTCTCTGTGCTCATCAGTACCATGCCCCCACTCCCTCTGCTCCAGCCAACTGGCTTCCCTGCCCTGCTCACACCTCCTGCTTTTCCCCCTACTATTCAATCTGCCTGGAATGCTCTTCACCCAGATATCCACATAGCTTCTCTCTCACCTCCAGGCATCTGCTTAAATGTGCCCTCTGTGTTTCCTTCTCTGACCACCTTACCAGAAATAATAAATGCCCCTCTCCCCTGACCCACCCTAGTCCTTTCTCCTTCATAGCATTTCTCACCATCATGTACATTTATTTACCTATCACTTGCCTTGCCCTGTAAGATTATAAAGCAGGAATTTTCTGATTTGTTTGCTGGTACATCACCTGTACCTGAAGGGGAGCCCAGCCTGCAGTAGGTGCCCGATAAATGTGTTAAATTAATGATCTAGATAATATTCAGCACTTTGATGAAGTCTTCCCAGCTCATCCATATCAAAGCTGCTCTGTCCCTCCTCTCAATCCCTCTACTGCTTCAGCTATACCTTTTTCATAGTACTGAACCCTCAGCCTTATGTCTGTTACAGTGCATGTGTGTCTGTGTGTGCAAGTGCATGTTTGGATTCTCCTCCTCACAAGTCACGTGTTGCTTAGGAGGAAAACATATTAGCAGCACAAGGCAGGCAGGATATACTCATTCAATGTCTACGGTAAGAATGAGGTAGGTTTTCTCACATTTAATCAAGCAAAATTTGCTATACTTAAAATGTTTCTAATTCTTTTTGTAAGATTATTATGGCTATCCACAGTTCTATGAAGAAAGTTTTATAGGATTTATTAAGGACTATTAAGGAATAAATTATATTGAGAGAATATATGAGGACATATATGAATATAGATGGATCTATTAATGTAATATATCTAACTAGGTATGACTACTTATAAAGCTGATTTGTGTGAATTTGAGAATATAAATTCACGTAAGTCATACTATGAAGAATGAGGCTATTTGAACTAATACTATGACAGACTCACTAAGAAGAGGCAGGAAAAATTTTTCAAGAACCAGGTATGAGGGGTATCTAGACACTCAACACATGAGATTACATAAACTCCAGAACAAAAACAAAAAAGGATGCTAATATTTTAATAATCTTTTGATGGGAGGAAGGCTAGAAAGCCCAGCATCTCCCAGGGGTGCTCTCCTTTGGCCCTAATCCTCCTACACCATGCAATGCTAAGGTGTCTTCCCATGAAATGTGCTTCTCAAGACAGAGGCTGCATCCTCTCCTGGGTGCCCCCAACACGGAGCACAGCCTGGCACACAGGTGGTCCTTAATGTGAACAAAGTGAACCAAATACACTCTGGAGTAGACAAGTCCCTGTGTAAGGCAGGAACATGAGCACAGTTCACTCCCTAGGGTACAAAAAGTTACCCACATCAAGCCTGCACACATTGTACAGCAGCTGGAGCCAGGCACTGCAACAAGCCAGGAAGGGAGGGCTGCAGGCCCAGCCATGGTGCCAGTTTTCACCCCACCCTAACACACATCAGATCACTTCCGAGCTCCCATTTCTCACCTGCTAAGTGAGGAAGGGATTGTTATGAGAACTGGATTTGGCTGTGTGGGTAGCATTTTTAAAACCGTCTGGGCCATATACTAATTCTCATTAAAGCAAACATGATTGTTTGGGACCTCCCAAAAGCTAACTCTCCAAGCTGCTTCAAATCAGAGAGGTCACCCCGGACCACAGTGATAAAATCCAGAACTTTTGTAGTAGAGGAAGGAGTCTCTCAGCCAGATCACAAAGAATTCTTCCCTCCCTTATCAGCATTAATGGCATAATATTCAGCTTCTGAGTGCTTACTGTGTGCCAGCAACCTCGCCAAGCAGTCTACGTGAATTATCTCAGAGGCGAAGCCCTAGTCTGGTTCTACCACTCACAAGCCACATGTCCTTGGGAAAGCGGCAATATTTGTTTCTCTATCTCCACATCCCTATCTGTCGGCCTCACAGATTTGAGATAAGTACCAAAGATAGCATCAGGAAAATTGTTTGGGAAAACTATGAAGGATTGCACAGCTCTAGTATGTTGTGTTGAATGAAGGATGATTAGCTGGCAAATCACATCGTATGTCTCTTACAAGTCCTGCTTCATTTGTATTTCCTTATTTGGAAAGGCTCCAATTTAGAACTGCAACTGGATTTTTTCCAAAAAATACAGATCTAGCATCTTGCCTTTCTGTTGAATAGAATTTTTTTAAAATAGCATTTAGAAGGAAAAAGAGGAACTTTAAGGAAGAAGGTGTCAATCATAAAACAAGGTTGCTAAAGTCTTACTCTCTTCTCCCACTCTGCAGATTGCCTACTATGCTCCTGTCACTTTTTGGCTAGTTTTAAGGCATTTCCTTTTAGAACTCACTTTCAGGAACTTTATAGGTGACTATCTAAGGAGTAAGGATCGAAAAGAACCAGCATGTGGCAAATTTTCTCAAATATAAAATCATGGATAGCCTTATACGGCAAACAGAAATTCCATGATACTAGGGTTAAGGCTCCCCAACTTTCAGAGGGAGATAGGAACATACTGATTTATGTACCTCTAAGTATATTTCCATCAGGTACTATAGGAATTCTCTGAAGAGCAATCAATGCTAAAACTTGGGCAAGAGGCTTTGGAATTACCATACACTATAATAAAAAGGCAACGTGATGTAGATTTTTCATTTATAGATTTATAGTCTCAATGAGGGTTCCTCAGTAGCACCACTGCTGATATTTTGGGGCCAGAAAACTATTTGTTGTAGGGCACTCCTGTGTACTGTAGGACATTTAGCAGTATCGCTGGCTATGAAGGCACTAGTTGCCAGTAGCGCACACACCCCAACCCACCCAATGAGACAATAAAAAAATGCCTCCAGACATTGCCAAATGTCTCCTGGGGGTGGAGGGAAATCCCTAGAAATAACCGAAATTGGCTTTTTTTCCCTTTCTTTTTTGCTGTCATAAGCCTTTATAATTCTACAGAATCTTTTGGCCAAACCCATAAGTGAAATGTGGGTGACTTAATTGTCTTTTATTACAACTTCATGTGAAATCAGTGTTCATTTCCTATTAATACTGGCAACAGATTCAACAGCTTAATCACATACAAGATTATTTCTATATATTCTTACAAAAAAATTTGTCATAAATTGCTTCTGCCAAAACACATGACCAAATTTTCAAGTTTCATGAAACCATACAGACATAAATCCATGCAAGACGAAAGCACATAGAAGAAACGGCTACCACATACAAAGCGTCTTAAAAATAAACAGACAAACTGACAGGTGTTAAACGCCAAACAAAAAGCAAGCCAGAAATTAACAGTCTCAGACTTCAAAAGATATTGCACATTTCTCTTTAACCCAGTCCTTACAAAAAAGAAAGCATTCATGTTATAGGCAGTTATTTTTCAATGACAGCATGTTGAGCAATAATGCTTTTCCAGGTAAGTATGCCAAGCTTGACAACGTACATTATGTTCAGAGAAATATCACCCAGCATAAATATGAAACAAGTTCTAGATTAAAAGCCTACACTTAATCCAATTTAAATTTCTATTTTCTTTTCACTGCAGCAGATCTACTTAAGAAAAGCACCGGTGGGCAGGGCATGATGGCTCACATCTGTAATCCTAACACTTTGGGAGGCCAAGGCAGGAGGAATGCTTCGGCCCAGGAGCTCAAGACCAGCCTGGGCAACATAGCAAGACTCCATCTCTTAAAAAAAAAAAAAAAAGAGAGAAAGAAAAAAAGAAAGAAAAAGAAAAAGTAGTGGTAACTGACAGACTAGAGAGAAATCCTTTGTTATAAATTTGACTTATTTGACTTCAAGTGGTCCAAAACACACTTGAGTTTTCTGAGGACACATTCATATTATAATACTTCCCACTGTTTGACATGTCATATATTATTCAGTCTCAATTTACAGACAATCTTGCTTTATTTGTGTAGTTACCTTGGCATTGAACTGCATGCACAACAGCCTTTAAAACAAATATTGTACTATCCAAAACAACTATCTTGGGATAGAAAACATTTGCTGCTGTTAGCTCTAATCCAGAAAAATCTTTAGCTTTTCAAGCTTTGGTTTTAGGTTTCTGTCTTCTTCTCTAACTCAGTCATATAATTTACCCCTCACTACAGGGAACACATCCAGCCACTGAAATGGTTGTGCATGTTGACATTTCCACCACATACTTGTACTCTGGGTACTTTTATTTCCTTTAAGAAAAGCAACTATTTCTGAGAGCTGCTTGCATTATAAAGTTATATTTAATTTACAAATGAAAATTTTTCTGAAAGTTACAATTCAACATGCTTAAAGCTGCAAAGAGATTTTTAATCAAGTTAAAATGGCTTTCCTATGACTTGAGAGTAGCAAATCCTTAAGCATCATGCAGATGAGCTGGAAAGGGGATAATGTGCCTTTGCATGGCACACGGAAAGCATGCAGGGACCCTGGTTTTTAAAATCAGTGGCTAACAAGTACTTGCAATTTGTTGCCTGTGGCTCAGTTACACCTTTGGCATCTAGAATGGTTATATTGCTTTACGTTTAGTAGCTTCCAACATTTCTGAATTATCAAAGTTATAAAAAACTATCAAAACTAGAGATTCTTATAGATGAAGTAAATCCAGCTACTGAGGCTTGAGCAGATTAAAACATCTGTCATCCTTTAACTCTCTTCCTCTTGCTCAAACACTATTAGCCCTTAGATTCACAAAGTTACAGAAAGTTTGGTGGCTATATCTTAATATAGCCACCTTGTGATTTTGTACTAAGAATGAATAAATGATTTACTGTAAATGTAGTTTTTGCCTGTAATCCCAGCACTTTGGGAGGCTGAGGTGGATGGACCACCTGAGGTCAGGAGTTTGAGACCAGCCTGAACAATCTGGTGAAACCCCGTCTCTACTAAAAATACAAAAATTAGCAGAGTGTGGTGGCATGCAACTGTAGTCCCAGCTACTCAGGAGGCTGAGACAGCAGAATTGCTTGAACCTGGGAGGTGGAAGTTGCTGTGAGCCAAGATTGCGCCACTTCACTCCAGCCTGGGCGACAGAGTGAGACTCCATCTCAAAAAAAAAAAAAATGTAGTTTTTGCAACAGTGATATTAGAAATTAAAAAGATTTTTGCAGTTTTTGAAGGTCCATTTTGCACTTTTTTTTCCCTAATCAGGAATCTTGAAAATATAATACTTCCAAATACCACCTAGGGAAGTTTAATGCATCCCTACTAACGAAGCTCCCAGTTGGCCGATTATAGGATAATGTCAACTGGATGTATTCTAAACTTGAAGTAAATGCTAATATTCTTTTTCCATCACAGATTTTCTAAAATGTAGTAATTTGGGCTTTAGCGTCCATAAATCAGAATTTTAGTCTATGTAGCAACCAAATACCAAAATACATATACCTAATCTTAGGCAAGTGCTTTTGTGACTTTTAATCAACTCATTAAATTTTTAAAAAGGAAAAAAGAAGGGATGAAGCTAAAGTTTAAATTTTTAATAAAACAAATAATTTTATCTTGCACTGGGCACCAAGACACAGAAATATTACCATTAGGTTGCAAAATAAACATTTCCCACTTAAAAAATCTCATGCACAGCACACAACACCCCCATTTAGTGACATGCCATGCCAGAAATACAGTAAGTTATACAAAGAACAAACAACACACACAGATTTTTTGCTGTGAACCACACAACTTACCCATTCTCACCATAAATCTTTTGAAAGAGTCTAAGAAACCAGAAAACCAAAAATTAAAAAGTCATTTTTCCCAGTCATATTAGTTTCTAAATGTTCAATGTCTTTCACTTAAGAATCTAATTGGAGACAGACAAATCTCAAAAGGTCACTTCTTCCATCACATTCTGGATCATGTCTCAAGTTCTCATCAATTTCCTATCTCAGGAAATTCAGATTAAGCAAAATGAAGAATTTCCTCAATTTACTCTGAGCTAACAAATCCATAGGAAAAGGCTTCCCATTGTCAGGAACTGTTAAGTTAGATTTGGATCCTCTAATTTTATTCAACCTAATCAGATTTGTCCATCTCTAAGTTCCACAAACTGAACATTCATCAAAAAGGCAAGTTGCATAATACAAACTATCAAAATGGCCATGATTACATATATATAAAATTCAGCAGACAGCAAATACCATTCATGCATTTTAACATCAACGTTTACTCTGAACTTTATAAATAAAAATAAGTTACAAATGATAGTCCAAGAAACCTAGGCCAAAAACAAAAGTTAAGTTAAATGAAATTTGCAATGCCATATTTTAAGGGAAAATTTCACCCCCCAAAAAAATCAGACACTCTAAAATGTGAGCAACACATAAAACCAAACTATAACCGGACTGTTACAAAAATGCCTGAACATGAGAAGTCCAGAAACTTCATATTGGTGGATAGTACCACAGTACTGCTTAAGTCAAAGGCAAGGTTTATGTATATACAGTCTTAAACAGGCCTAAATAAGTTAGAGATATGCAAATATGGAATTGCACTTTTTGTACAAAACGACTGAGGGTTTTTCAAAGCAAATTAAATTTTACGGGATGCTTCAAAATGGCACGCGACATGCATAGTTGAGCAACACGATGAGCTGCTTTCTCGCATGAGAAAAGTTACACAAGACCATCCATTACAAGCAAAATCCTTGCAGAAACACACTCTGACCTCTCCACCATCAGCCTTTTCTTGTGCCTAAGTCTGCTGGCCTCCCGGATGGTCTCCCATCTCTTCAAGTCAGCCTCACTGCAGGGGCCAGGGGTGAAACTGATGGGAGGCACGGTAGTTCCCAGTTTCCAGGACTGAATCTTACGTGTCAGCATGTCATCTTTCTTCTGCCGATATGAAGGAACTAATATTCTACAGCTATTACTTTTTTCTTTGGATGGGCATGTCCTTTCAAGTACACAGAGAAATTTTGCTTGAATTTCTGGAGGAAGAGTCCAGGGTTCGGGAAAAGGGACTGGGTGGTATCTATCTGGGGCCCCGGACAGCGGCACTTCTTTCTTCTGTGCTGGAATTCGGCGAACAATCATATCATCTTTTTCCAAATCCGGAAGTACAAGTTCACCTTCTCTACACTGTAAAATTATATCTCGCTCTACAGAATCATCTTGCTCAGAGAACTTTCTAAAGTCTTCAAAAGCTCGGAGAACATATGGATTTGCATGGAAAGCCCCAGTCTTTCTGACAAAGAAATCATCATTCTCTAAGTCAGGATCCAGGGCTGCCATCTCGAGGTCATCTCTTCTATAGCCTGGTGCATAAGAGAGATTCTTCCTGCGGGTTATGAGCCTTGGGCCAGAAGTGGGATCAATTTTGGTATGTGTTTCAGAAGACAAGATGTCATCAGAGTATGTTTGGAGGGCCTGAAGCAGTAAAAACTGACTGATGCACAGAGAGGAAAAAGGAAAGAGAATCTTATTAAGCTTAGGGAGAAAAGGTAATTAGCAGATCGACTAGCCAAAGGTGATTAGCAGACCAACTAGCCAGTTACTGAGGGTAAATCATTTTAGAGGACCATTGGGGGGACTCTTGCTAGGAAAACAGACTAGCATTTAATCCAACACCCATGACTTTCCTGGATAATCCCTAAAGAAATAAGAGCAGAGCATACTTCTCAGGAAAGTTGGGCACCATGGAGGCCACGGATGAGGCTGGAGCATGGACTAGGTACCCCTCCCAGGCACACACAAAAGCCACTCCCTGGTACCCTTTTTTTTTTTTTTTTTTTTTTTTGAGACAGGGTCTCACTCTGTCGCCCAGGCTGAGTGCAGTGGCGCCATCTCGGCTCACTGCAACCTCTGCCTCCTGGGTTCAAGCAATTCATCTCCCTCAGCCTTCCGAGTAGCTGGGATTACAGGGGCCCTCTATCATGCCTGGCTAATTTTTGTATATTTAGTAGAGATAAGGTTTCACCATTTTAGCCAAGCTGGTCTCAAACTCCTGACCTCAAGTGATCCACCTGCCCTGGCCTCCCAAAGTGCTGGGATTACAGGCGTGAGCCACCCCGCCTGGCCCCTGGTATCCCTTTCTCATTCCATTTGCCACAGTGGCCTAAGTGTCCCCTGAAGAAGAAGGAATAATCTTTGAAAGTTTCACAAGTTGTGCATCATGCACTTTATGCAATAGGTATATGCAATCAGCAGGAAAAAGGGAAAATAAATTGCTCTGAAGTTTTATAAAAGAGCTCAAGGAATCTTCCCTTTGCATTTTCTCTAGACTTGCCCTTCCCAGTCTCCACCTGAAAGTTATTTCCTTTTTCCACATCTCCACACACAGCAAAACCGTGAAATTAGGTAAACTTTCTAACAAGCCTTTTTGAACCGGCTTTTCAAAAGAACTGCCACATGTAAATATATCCTGTCTCACACATTATTGTGCTAAAGAAGAATGTTGAATCCTGCAGACTTCCAAGCTGATGTAGTTGCACAGAAAGCAGCGTGTTATACATTACGCTTTTGTACTAAGTCCACTAAGTGAGTCAGGTTTCCTGATTCAGTGCAATCAGGTCCCAGGCTAATGGAGCAGCAGAAGCAGGCAGAGGGGTGTCTGAGGCCAGACCTGCAGCAGGCAGGCTCATGCAGACAGGGGCACCTGGGCTCATCCGAAGCACTACTGCTTCTCCTGGCTGCATGGGAGTCCGGTGATTTTACAGCCCGTTTGGTAGCTAATTCCAGCAAGAGTGAAGGTCTTTGGCAGTTGCCGTCTAGCCTATGCTCTGCTTTTTGTGCTCTACTAAAAACGGTGGCGCTTCTGTCAGAACCTGAGTCCTCATCCTCAGAGTCTGAATTCCTTCTACTGTGAGTGACATGAAGAAAAGAAGGGAGGAGGGAATGAGACAAAGAATTGGAGAAAAACAGAACTACTAAAAATAATGCCGTGCTATGACTATGTATAGAACAGGGCTTTTTAAGATCTAGATCCTCAGGTTTAAATTTAAACAGAAATTCATTTCCATTATATAGGTTCTGCAGATACTAGAGAACTAATTAGACTTTCTCTGTCTCTCTTATTATTATAAAAAACATGCACATAGAACCCCAGCTGGGGTACTGAATGAACACTGGTGTGACAGAAACATGCACAACGACAAACCTGAATCCCTGAAATTCTTTATACCATGGCTTATAAGTTTCCCTTTTTATTCTTTTCCAGTTCACATCTTCTGGGGTCCAACATTTGGGAAGAAACTGATCAAAAGCATTCCCTGGGTTTGGCATGACTGGACTGAGCTTGCGCACATAAAGATCATCCTTTACAATGTTGGGTATGCTTCTTGTCTTTGCTTTTTCCTCTTCCAAATAACAAGAGGACTTTGAAGTTCCTTGTACAGTTGGCCAGTTCTCCACATTGGTGCCCCAAATCCTCCTCTGATTACTGTTCAAAACATCCAACCGGTTAAGACACTGTATGAGCATTTGTGACACAGAACACAAATGGCATGCTTTCTGGTTCACAAAGTTTACACCACTGTGAACAAAGCAAATTAGTTTCCATTCTCATCACCACCACAGCTCCTAGGACAAAGTTATTATAACAGCATCTCATTTTAACTCAAGGATAGCTAGATACACACAGGCCAAAGATACTTCATTAGAAGCTGTGTTAAAAGGAAGAGGCACATAACAAACAATTTGGGGTGTTACTTTCTGAATTCAAATCAGCAGCATAATAGACAGCCAGATCCAGGACAAGTATTTCTGACCTCGTCAGTCCATATAGCCCCATGGCAAACATATCAGCAGGAGAAAATATTTGCGGACAAGAATTAGGAGAGGTGATTTTCGAGATGAAATTCTGGGGCCTCTTTTTCACTTGGAATCTACGGTTGGCTAAGTCATCCAAAACTATGTCAGGAAACCTTCGTTCATCCTAAGAGTCCGAACCACTTTCAAAACCGTACGCCTCCCCATGAGAGGAAGCTGGATTTGCAAAACCACACTCTGTTCTGCTAATTTGCTGAGAAATTAAAGGATTCTTTTCATGTCCACTAAGATCAATCAAAAAAGGAAAAACATTACATGGCAGGGCTCATCATGAACAATATAAATTATCTGGTAAGCTGAAAAATACCAATAAACTGAAGTCATGCATCTAAAAAAAGACCTAGCAAATCATATGCTGACATTCTAAAACAGAAGAAATGGCTTCAAGATACGTATAACTAAAAATAGAGGGATGAAAAATATTCTCACTAGTCAAGCTTAATATATGATCTATGAAACACATTTAAGAGCCATTCTTTTTACCACATTTAACATCCCACCATATTCGAAAAGCATACGAAACTCAATAATCACACCCATCTCAGTACCTTGAAAATGTTCCATCTGCTTCTGTATAAACCGGGCTTGCCCAACTTCTTCTGTTATCCTCATGTTTGTCTGGCTTTTTCTTTCTCAGAGGTGCTGGTACATAGGATGGCTGTCTACTTTTGTTGGGTAAAAAACGATTGAAGGGTAACGCAGTCTTTGGCTCAACAGCCGAAATCCTTCGATACGACATATCATCTTTATTATAATCCTGCATCTTGAATGTAAATTCCGAATCTGTGTCACTTTCAAAACCTATAAAGAAGGCACAAGAATTTGCTTTACTCTCCAGATTATTCGCCTAACTGAAACCCACACAGCGCGCCTGCTTTGTCTTTCCCTTAGAAACCCAGTGCTGCCACTGCTAACTGCAGGGAATATTTTTAGAAATTTGTCACGAAGTTGTGATAAGATCCATTAGGAGGAACTTGCTTTGCATACTGGAGGCACATGCAGTACATTCTTTTGCTGCTGTAGGCTCTAAGAAGAATAAGTCCTATTTTACTAGTGAGCCCCTTTTTTTCTCAATCTCTTCCTCCATGATTTTCCATAAGATTTGTTGATGTAATACATAGAAATAAAATCTAGCAATGGAGTCACAGATACTTAAAACAACATGCAAAAATAATTCTGGGAGAACTCAGTAATTTAAAATAAGGCATGCAGCTATCTATAATATATGTGAGGAGAGAGATCAGGAAGGATGTAGAAAGAGAAGAAAAAAAAAAAAAGCTTGTAAAGGGTCTGGATAGATTCTATAAACCAGAATCACACATTAGATATGAGGCTGGACTGGATGACTTCTAAAGTTCCAAAGGAATCTGAAGTCTTATGCCCAAATGAGAGCACAGAACTCACAGTTTCTTCAGAGTGGCCATGGAAATTATATTGGGAACGCTGTATTATGATTCAAAATCATTTAAACACAAATTCAAAAGAACACCCTTTGATACTCCTCAAGGTCAGATAGATACAAATAGTAATCTGCTTTCTTAAAAGAAGAAGAATGAATCTACTCTTTTAAAGACAAAGGAAGAAAAGGGGGGAGAACAACACTACAGATCCAAGCCAAGCTGTCTCTCTTTCCCACCCTTCTCTTCCTGCCTCCTGTGCATTTGTAAAGGTTTGGAAATGTTACTTGCTTCTCACCAGGGTTCTCTCCAGGACTGGCTGTGCACAGTGCCTGACAGCTACAAGCTCTCAGCAGGTAGAGCACCTGCAGGGTTAACCTGAGTTAAATGCAGTCTCTTCCCCTCCCTCCTGCCTGGCAGGAAGCTACAGTAAATAACACTGAGAACAGTCTACAGGAAGTCGCTTAACATACAGCTATGAGACAGGGACAGAGTAAAAGGACAGTAGAGTCTTGGCAAAAGAGGGAAAGTAAACGCAGCTATGACCATGAGGAGTAGTAGTCAATAAACTGGTGCTTTCTTTTTACCACCTTCTAAAAAATCAGACATTTATCTCTCATTTCCAATAAGTATATCAATTACTCCTGCCGAAATCCATACATGTGGAATTTTAAAGTCATAAAGAGACTATTTTACTTTTTAACTTTTAAGAAAAAGTATTTTTTAGCCCAGTACGGTGTCCTGCAGAGAATTTTTTCCCCCAAAGTATCATTCTTGATATGAGTTTTCACATAAAACTAGAGAATGTGACATTGCAATTCTGTTATCCTAAAAATATTACCCTACATTATAGTGCTCATCAATTTAGGACTACAATCTAGAGAGTAGCAGTAGAATTTTAACACACTGATCACAAAAGAGCTTTATTGGCCTGGTGCCTCCATCCCAGGCTTTTTTTCCCCGCTTAGTTGTAATTTCCAAGACTTCACTTACGCACTCTTTAAACAAGGTCTGCAGCCCCATTTCCAAGATCAGAAAGGGATGTGACAGTGGCCTTCTGCTTTTGGTTACATGGACAGGTGCCCATTCCAACAAGGATCTGAGAAGACGACTTAGATTCCACACCGCTGGGTGGGCCACTGCATCTGAACTGACTGAAGCCTGCATATTCCCACATGCCCTCTATCCCTTCCCCTTTTATTCCTTGACTAGATATAAATTCTGTCATTACATGGAGTAGGTTCTTCAGTAAGGGAAAAGAAATACAGCGGGTTCAGAATTTCAGCCTCTGCTTTTACAGCTTTAACCACTCAGATGAATCACATACTCAGATTCATTTCCTTAAACGTATTGGAATCGTCATCTGGGCTATGAAAATGTCACACCTTGACAGCAAACAGCCAATACGTGTGGCAGTAATTATAAAGGTTAATGCTGAAATAGCGTTTCACATTTTTTATTTTTAAAAACTACTACTCTAAAAGATAAAGCCTTCAGGTTTTTTGTTACCATGCTTAATAAATTGTTGATTGGTTTTTTGGAAAACAAATTCATAGCATGTTGTATTTATATAAGTTTCACATCAGAAGTAAAACAAAGAATAAATTCTAGTTAATGATGTTCATGCTGAAGTATTTAGGACAAGTGTGATATATTCTGAAATGCCTCAAAAAATAAGATGACTAAATTATAATAGAGAAAGGAGGGAGGGAGAAAGAGAAAGAGAGAGAGAGGAGAGAGAGATGAGTATAAGATAAAGCATGCATAGTAAAACATCATGGTGGAATTAGGCAGCGAATACATGTGTGTTCGCTGTACAATTATTTTAAATTTGCTGATTTTTGACATTTTTGTCATAGATATGCTAGGAAAAATATCTAGAAATAGAAAAGTAATATTCCAAATACACAAGCAATGTAAAATCCCTAACAATTAAGCACAAATCACAGCCAGAACTCAATGTTTTCACGTTGATGTCGATAGAAGCACAGAAATATTTCAAAAAAAAAACTTTACTTGTGATTTCAATCTAGTCAAATCTGAATAGCTGGAGATGTACACTCAGAAATTGCTGACGCTATACCCAGTAGCCACAGGAATAAGATGTGCATTGAAATAACTGAACTGACCATAAGCTTGGGATTTTGAAAGAAGGTTCCTTCCCGCAACAGAATGTCTCTAACATGTTCCTTTCACACTTGCTCTGTCCTGGGTTAGCTCTGACTCTGAAAGGACCAAAAGAGGATTTCTACCTGCATGTTAGGTGGTGGTATATTACTCAATCTACAAAGTTTAACATAATATTCTATCATGATAGATAGCAATCATTTCTTCTCATCTACAGAAATAATTGTAAAAATATTTTTCTTTTTTTGCTTAAGAGAGTTTTTTTAATCTTTTGAAAAAAGCCAAGGTTGAAAGTTACTCAGAAACTAGAAGATATTTTTTTTTTTTTGCAGAATCTTATATTCCTTTCTATGTTTAGATATATCAGTTTATAGAACTCTTGAACACAAATTAAGCCTGAATCTGGAGAGAGAAGAGCCAGGATAGATTATCACTGATAAAACAGGCCACTATTAACTGTCACCTCCCAGTCCTTTCCAGAAATGAAATTTTTCAAAAATGAAACTATCACCATCATGAAGGAGAAAAAAAAACAAAACCCCCAATTATACTCCAGTCTCTATGAAAATCCACTTCTAAGTGAAATTTTTGCCTAGTTTTTGCTCCATTTTTCTGTTCTCTCCTGTTCCCAGTTCTCCCTTAATATGCGAACAAATAAACTGACAGCCAAAACACAACACACCTTCACGCCCCCCTCTCAACGTGATATCAGAGGAGCAGCTTGTCAATGACCTTGAGCCCAAAGAGTCCAAGCTTTCAAAGGAATCTTCTCTCTTATGGTGCCTTGGAGGAGCAAGAAATTCTCCACGTTCAGGACACCAGATGTCACCGTAGCCACTGTCCCTGCCACTTCTTTTCAGGAAGCTGGAGTCTTCGAGTGCCTAAAGAAAACGTTTTTTAAAGAATAGTAAGTTAAATAAACTTCCAAAAAATATAATCAATCGGTTATTACTTGCTTGTTTGCCTAATTTAAGTTGGGTTTTATTTGACATGTAAGGCATGAGGTTTCTCTGTCGGACACAGAAAAAAGCTGATGAAAAACAGAAAATAAATTTGTAATTGTTTCCCCACAACTGATACAATAAGGAGGTATTCAATATTCAAAGTAATAATAAGGAGATATTCAATATTATTTAATAAACTAGTACATATGTTCTATTTAAAAATAAGGAAAATTACTAGTTTAATGAAAGTTCATAGAGTAACATTGAAATGCTAAACTCAGTTATTACAGTTCTCTAGCAATAAATGTGAAAAGAGTCAAAAAGAAAAACTAACCTTAACTTAGTCATCCAAAAGGAGATAAATCAGCAAGATTATATTCACTCTATCTCCAGGAAATATTTGTGATGGCTTATATAACATAAAACCTTAACAACTGAAGTTAGTTAACTCTCCCCCCAGAGAAATAAAAAGGAGCAAGTGGGCATAAATTTCACAGAATTCATTCACTTTTACTAATTACACAACCTAGTTCTAAGGTCCTGGCAGCTGGCTTATCCTTCTTGTTGAATCAAGGGAAGCATACTTGTTTGCTGATATATATAACTTATTTTCTATGGACCTAAATAAAATATTTGTTTGGCTCATATAAAGGACACACAGGAACATCACAAATGATGTTAACTGTAGGTTTGTGAATTATATAGAACTTACTCAAGATAAGCACTTTTAACTAACATTCTTCTGTGAATGTTAGTGACAAAATATAACCTGGCTTTTTAAACATTAGGATGTGAGTAAAATTTACAAAGCCCATGGTGTAGTCCTGACTTATAGTAATCATGAATATCTCGTAACTATAATTTTTTAATATGGTGAAGATAATTTTGTCATAGTAAAAACCAGAAATGTTACTTTCAGATGAGCTTACTAATACAGAGACAATTTAAAGAACCTAGTAATTACTAACAATCAAACATATGTGAACCTTAAGTCATGATTCAAAATAAAAAGTGCTGTGAAAAGTAGCTGGAGACAAGCATGAAAGTTTTAATGTCAACTGAATATTAGATAATGGGGAATATCTGAATTTTCTTAAGTATAATAAACACTGTAGCTACAAAGAAGAATATTCATATTCTTAGGAGATGCATACTGAGTATTTGGGGGAGAAATACATCTGCAGTTTATATTAAAATGGTTAAGTAAAAACATAGATGGATGAACACATATGTAGATAAAGCCAGTATGGAAAATTGTAATAATTGAACCAGACGGTGCATATCTGGGTATTTGTTGTACTCTTCTTTCAACTTTTAATTATAAATATTTTCAACGTATGAAAAAGCTGAAGAGTTTGGAGTGAATAATTAGCAGCTGTCTCAGGCATACTTTTGATCTAATACCGTCAATTCATGATTCAATTGTTTGACAAGTGTCTGGAGCACCAATAAAGTCTAGTAGATTTCAAGGAGATTTCATGTGCTTTAGATGCCGACACCCTGGCATTAGAGTTGACATCCTGTCATGAAAATGCAAGTGCCTACCTTACATCCTGCTACTTCCAAGCAGATGGGGAAGCCAGGCCTAGCGCTGGTGCTGCCAAAATGCTTCTCAAAATACAGAAATATTTTTTTAAATTTAAGTGTTTAGATCTGTCAGGTTTCTCAAACACGTATTTGTTAAGGCCTTAGAGTTCAACACTCAAGATGGATTTTTGACCTCATAAACGTTAAAGTTATTGATGACAGCCACTTCAGTTATAAAATAACCTTTGGCCCTGGTGCCTGGCTTTTAAGGAGGCACGCTGACAAGTCAATTAAAATGAGTCACCTCCAACTTCCAAGATGATTGACTGAGGTGCTACAACTTCCACCAACGATTGTTTAATTGGTATTTTATGTTAGCTTTTAAGCATTATCTGGTTAAATGGGAAATGCCTGATGAACACATTGGTTTTGATTTTAATAGAACTGATACAAAACATGTGATATAGTCACATACCTCTAACAGCTACCCCCACTTTATTATAATGGAATGGAACCACAACCTTAGTTTTATACACCATAAGGTCTTCAACTACCTCCTCTGGTTTTGAAACTGGTAACAGGAAACAGCCTTTGATAAAGCATTCCTGGCATAGACACTGTACTAGGATTATTCAACCTGAGTCAGACTGTCATTAAAAGGACCAAAGGCTACAAAGACAGCCCTAGTACATAAGCCAAAGTCCCACATGGTTTTTTGTTTGTTTGTTTGTTTTTGAGATGGAGTTTTGCTCTTGTTGCCCAGGCTTGGCTCACCACAACCTCTGCCTCCCAGGTTCAAGCGATTCTCCTACCTCGGCCTCCCGAGTAGCTGGGATTACAGGCATGTATCACCACACACAGCTAATTTTGTATTTTTAGTAGAGATGGGGTTTCTCCATGTTGGTCAGGCTGGTCTCGAACTCACAACTTCAGGTGATCCGCCTGTCTCAGTCTCCCAAAGTGCTGGGATTACAGGCATGAGCCACTGTGCCCAGCCCCCCACATAGGTTTTAATCAAAAGTTTTGTTAGCTGAAATAACTGTAAATCAAGGCTCTCCCTGTGCTCAAAACCCCCTGAAATTCCTCCACTAAAGCCTCACCATTCTTCATTGCAGTGACCAATATGCTCACCTATCTTAGACAATTGTGCTTTATGAGGTTACGTAGTCTCTCATGAGTATTTTCCTAACACTTAGTACTATGTGTATGCATGTTAATATCTCAGCTATTTCCTGAATTAACTTATTCAAGGAATTTGAATACAGCGTTATTGACTCCTTACATTTTGGGGGTGAACAGGAATACCTGTATCTTCTAGGCTCTATAATCCCACCTCTTGCTATAATACATGTGGCTGGGCTCAGGCAAAATTATTTAAAGATCAGGGTAGGTGCAAGCCAAGGTTATCATGTTCATCCTGGCCTAAAATTTCTTCCAATCACAGCAACTAATATTTATTGCAACCTTACAATGTGCTAGAGGCTAATGCTAAATGCCTTACTGGTGTGGTATCATTTAACCATTAGAGAAACCCATGAAACAATGACTACTAATTAGATGATGAAACACCATTGTGACTACACAAAAGGGCTCTTCTGAGTCCTACAAATTTCCCTGAATAAATATCCCTACCCAGAGAAATTCGTTTTTGCCATGTGGATCTTAAAAATGAAGATTTGGCAGAACTACGGTCAGTCCTGGCACTTGGCTCTCTGCAAATGATCCTCAAGCATTCAAAAGGCTGTCACATTGATTGCAAAATATGAATGACTAGAAATGTGTATAAAACAAAATATTCTAAATTAAAAACCTTACATCAAGTTCCAGTTAACACCATGTCCTACTCTTTAGGAAACAGAGGCGGCATGGTAGAATTGTGGGGATATGAAAGTGTGGGCATTAAAGACTATCATCTATGACAAGAACATATTACTACAAAGAAATTGAGTAAATTCCATGCGTGTGAACAGTCCAGGAAGCACCTCTCTACTACAGGTTGAGTTTACGATGAGTATAGCAATACTTAAGCTACATAAAGTGTGTAAGGAAGGAAGCCAATGCATGTGTCATCAAATTATGTAGAATTAAAAGGTAAGCAAGTTTCTCTACCTTGGAAATTGCTCTGGAATAGACCCAACTGACTCCTTGGTGGTGGCATATAAAGCCAGTAAATGAGTAACATTCCTCTTTACTCAGCCCAATTGATAGTAGGACAAAGAGAGTCGGAGTTGCCATATTTGTTATAGAGGAGAAGGAGAAGAAAAAGAAGAGAGGAGGAAGGGAAAGCAGTGATACTGTATTACAGCAGTAATCTCACACAGATGTAGTTTACTTACCTTCGTCAGTGCTTGTCCTAAAAGATTCTCAAACGCTTTCAAATTAAGATGGGGACCATTATAGTACGGGTTGCTTTGTGCTTTTCTTCCCAGCCAGTACAATGTTATCAAAACCTTAAAAAAAAAAAATCCATGAACAACAAGATCAGTCGATTAGCAACCAATTGCAAGCTCAAATATAGGTGAGTACTGTAGATAAATGATAGCACATATTACTCTGTAAGTGAAAAGTAGACTTTCTTTTAAGTTTATGGGAAAGGTAAAAGTCATTAAAAATCTTAACTTTTCTTGCTAAATTTTCCTGTCTCTGAGCAAGTTCTTAGACCAAAAGTCCAGACTCCAAAAGGTAGTCATTCATATACTCTACTAGTATATATGAAGAGGGAAAAAAATAAGAGAAAACACAAATGAAACTTTTAAAGCAATCAATATTTTTTCATCGAACTTACAGAATGATCACCTAAACATCAATAATTCTCAGCTTCCTTAATAAGGATGTTAAACTTTTTAATAAAGCTGCAACATTTTTAGATATTCTTGCAATTTCCATAAAATATTGTAAGACATATGAGTCTACATTGATGAATTACCCAGAGTCCTTAAACAGTCAGTGCTTTTCCTTAAAGTCTAAATTGGTAGTTTCCTATTTACTCCCATAAAAATCTTAAAATGTGTTTACTTGCCTTTAGCGTATTGCTAACACATAACAAACAGCTTCCTAAATCTAACCTATCCTCTTATACCACTCTAACAATATGTTTTTAAATTTAATTTTATTTTAAGTTCTGGGATATATGTGCAGGATGTGCAGGTTTGTTATGTAGGTAAACGTGTGTCATTGTGGTTTGCTGCCCCTATCAAGGCATCACCTGGCTATTAAGTCCCACATGCATTAGCTATTTAACCTGAGACTCTCCTTCCCTCCATCACCTGACAGGCCCCAGTGTGTGTTGTTCCCCTCCCTGTGTCCATGCGTTCTCATTGTTCATCTCTAGAATACTATGCAGCCATTAAAAGAAACAAGATCATGTCCTTTGCAGGGACATGGTCAGAGTTGGAAGCCATTATCCTCAGCAAACTAATGCAGGAACAGAAAACCAAATACCACACGTTCTCCCTTATAAGTGGGAGCTGAACAACCTAACCATATATTGTAATGCATATATTTAAACATATTTACTGTTTGTAACTGATTGGTTTGTAGCAAAAAATTAATTAGAAAAGAGATGTAGAGTATACTTTCAGATTCACTGCCTTCTTACAGAACATGAAAGTGAAAGCCACTTATAATGCTCCATTAAGGTAAATGTATCTTACATTTTTCACTCTCCTGTCAGTCTCTTCTTGCCTGTAAAGAAAGAAAATATCTATTAGGTAATATCCGTGAACCTTAAATTATTAATTATAGCTAGAAAAAAACTCATTTTCATTCTAAAGTTCTATGAATATTAATATCACATGGAAGTCCAAATCTCTTAGAGCTCATATTATCTCCATCAGAAGAATTTTTCCATATTCATTGATTTGACAAAAGTATAATGCATTGATTTTCTGTATTCATTGATATTCATTAATATAATTTGTCAGTTTTCTATAAAAAGCAGTGCTGTTTTTACATTTTATTCATTTTAGTCTAATTTTTAAATACATTATGTGCATTTTTTGTATTCTTTCTTAAACAAGGTTTAAACCCAATGAGGGGGGGATCAGTGTGTTCATGAAAAAAGAACTGGGAAATGGGGGAAAAAAAACCTTAAAAACACAATGAAAAATAAAAGCGAGGGGTTTTTTGCACTGAGGGTTTTTTTTTTCATCATCCATAAGGTTTTTCATCCAAGTTCCCCAGAGCAAACTGCTCAGAGACTTTGACCCTGCAAATGTTGAAAAGTGGCAGTTTAAAAAACAGCCATGAACCTCTGCCTGAAGAAACTTTACTGTATTATAAGAATCATGGGTTTTTTGCTCACATATGAAAGGGCATGATACTTATGGGAGAAGTTAAAAAGAGGCAGATGGCACCACAGTGTTGAAGAAGCAACAATATGCTACTTCACAAAGGGATGGGTCATCCTAAAAAGAAAGCACTTCCCCTCATTAGAGACACTTAAGCAGGATCGGTGTGAATTCAGAGACTTGTAGAAGCCTGATTAAGAAAGCTTCTAATTGGCCTGTCCAGTCTAACAGCACAGTAGTATACTTTAAGATAAAATATACACACATCTATATATGCATGTAGAAGACATCAACATAAAACACATATATATTCATATATACAGAGAAAAAGTAAAAAGAGAATGTGAGTACACAGAGACTAATTTTTAACTTAGCTTTCAAAGAATCAACAAGGCAACTAAGACCATTCCTTTCCAGAAAACAAACTTATACTGAAATGAACCTAAGAACAGCATGCACCTCTTACCCACCTCCCAAAAAAAATCTCAACAATGAAATTCATGAACTCTCACACTACTGATGGAAATGTAAATTGGTACAACTACTTAAACTCTTAAGTCACTTGGTAATATCTATTCAAGCTAAATACATTGATATTCTATGACCTAATAATTCCATTCCTAGGTATACATCCAACATAAACGCTTATATATGTTAACAAAAAGTTATATACAAGAATGTTTATCACAGCACTATTCATCGCAACAAAAACTAGAAGCAGCGTAGATGTCCTTAACATTATAATAGATAAATTATGGCATATCCACGTAATGAAATATCATATGGCAATGAAAATAACCTTCAACTATATTCAACCACAAGTTCAACCTCTCAAATAACGGAAAGAAAAAGAAGCCAAATGCAAAAGAGTACAGGCTGTATTATTCCATTCATATAAAGTACAAAGACAGGCTGAATAAAAAAATGCTGTTAGAAGTCAGGGTAGTGGTTACCCTTGTGGGAAGAGAATGACAGAAGAGATTAGAAGAGGATGGGGCACTAGGATGACAATTGTTTGTGCTTCGATCTGGAAGCTGGCTACTCAGGTGTGCTCAGTTTCCAAAAAGTATTTAAGTTGTACATTTATAATATGTATGCTTTTCTGTATATTATCCTTCAAAAAAGTAAACAAGTAGAATAAATACCACAGCCCATGTGCTCAAACCATAGCTTAACTCTTGAGTAAAAAGAAAATTATCTTATAAAAATCCACAGCAATGGCCGGGTGCAATGGCTCACGCCTGTAATCCCAGCACTTTGGGAGGCTGAGGAGGGCGCATCCCCTAAGGTCAGGGGTTCAAGACCAGCCTGGCCAACACGGGGAAACCCCGTCTCTACCGAAAGGACAAAAATTAGCCAGGCGTGGTGGTGGGCGCCTGTAATCCCAGCTACTCAGGAGGCTGAGGCAGGAGAACAGCTTGAACCCGGGAGGCGGAGGTTGCAGTGAGCTGAGATTGCGCCACTGCATTCCAGTCTCGGCAACAAGAGCAAGACTCCGTCTCAAAAAACAAACAAACAAACAAACAAACAAAAACCCAGCACTTTAACTTAGAAGTAGTAAGTGGGAAAAGTCACTAGAAACTGACAACAAAAAATAGCAGAGTTGCAAATATATAGCCCCTTTTTTAGACTAATAACCAACATACACATGTCAAACATTAAATTAGCCAAAGCACAAAAGAACCATCAATGCATAGGACAAAGAATGCACTGGGCTGAACATCCTCCCACTTTGATCATAAGCACACTCAAGGCAGAAGGAAAAACAGAGCTCTCTTGAACCCCTGACCTCATTTCCACCGTCCTCAAAAAGGTTTCTAATCCAACATACTCATTTGTTTTCACTTTTTATCATGATGAAACAATCATTGGAAATACAAGGGATGTCCTATTCTGTGATAAACACAATAAGCAGTGACCTTCGCATTATTACCTTTTACTCACTTTACATTCCCTTCTAAATATGAGCATTTATAACATGCTCTTGGACATGATACATAGGCCAGCCAAATTAGTGTCCTATCTCTGAAATGCAATGCCAGGAATTCAAGTAGTCAATGATTTGCTGGAGTAAACAGAGTTCACTCTCTCACATACAAATGCATTCCACTGCATGGAAGTCGGTAACCAAGCAGCTCCTTTGCCTGTCATGTGGCCACAGGGCATAACCCAAAGTCCTTTAAAATAGAACTACTGCAATGGTGAAGGGGAAGCTCACAGTAACACAGGTAACACACACACACTCCATGAACCAGCCTACTTACTGTACGACACCTCAGAATGAAATATAAGACAGCCTTAGCTCCAAAGCTGGATAATTTTTCCACAACAAAAATGTCCAAAGTTGACATGGTCTGATACCATGTTTAAGTGCCTGCGCTTTAGAGTCAGATCTGGGTCTCACTGTGTTCATTTGGTAATTTACTTGACTCTCAAAGCTTTGATTTCCTTCTGGACAAAATAGGGATAATGCCCTCTGTTTCAGTAGATTAGAAGGAAATTTCCTTCTAATGGTGAAGTGTTCATCAAGAAACAGACCAGGCACAGTGGCTCATTCCTGTAATCCCAGCACTTTGGAACACCAAGATGGGAGGATCGCTTGAGTCCAGAAGCTTAAAATAAGCCTGGAAAACATAGCAAGACCCTGCCTCTTAAACAATGTAAAAATTAGCTAGGCACAGTAGCACATGCTTATAGTTCCAGCTACTTGGGAGGCTGAGGGCAGAAGGATCTCTTGAACCCCGGAATTCAAGGCTGCAGTGACCTATGACCACACCACTGCACTCCAGGCTGGGCGACAAAGCGAGACCCTCTCTTAAAAAAAGGAAGAGAAGAGGGGAGAGGGGAGAGAGAAGAGAACAAAGAACCCATACCTGCATTGAAACCCAAGTCTGCAATAAAAATGGGTACAGATAAAATGTTAATAGTTTAAAAAAATACCTATCTTGGGTATGATGATAGCCCTTACTCTACACTATGACCAAAGAACAACTCTGTGAACAAAGAATTATTACAAGGCTGTAAGCCATGTGATGGCAAGGCCCATCAGTGGACCCCAATATTTAGAACTGCAACTAGCCCACCTGACACACCCAATCTCTCATCCGTGCTTTATTTTTGTATTTATAACCATCTACTATAGGCATTTTTTTCTCTCCTCTACCTGAATCCAAAAGGACTTTTGTGATTTTGTTCACTGCTATATTCCAACTGCCTTAAGACAGGGTCTACCACTTGGCAAGCACATAAAAATATTTGATTAAAAATGCCTCACACAGTACATGGCAAACAGATGCTCTCACATTCTGGTTAAATACATTTATTTAACCTATAGAAATGTAAATTAGCAATAAAAAGCCTGAAATGATAAAAGCTCAGGAGACAATACTCATACAATGTCAGAGAACAATTAAATTGCATTAACCTACTTCAAATATGTCCATTGTATTGATACTCATAATTATACTTCTTACTAACCTGTTATCTTTAAATTGCAATAAAATAGAATTCTTTAGAATCAAATCAATAATCCCTCCAAAAAACAGATACAGAAACAAAGACCAAAGTGCTTTGTACAAACTTCAAAGGACTGAATACAAAGCTTACATGGTGGCCTATGTGATGAAAAAGCTTCCTAACAGAGCTCTGAAAGACAGAGCCCAAAGAATCCATACTTGCACTGAAACCCAAATCTGCATTAAAAATGGGTAGATATGCAGGAGGCAGAGTTTGCAGTGAGCGGAGATCATGCCACTGCACTCCAGCCTGGGCGACAGAGCGAGACTCCATCCAAAAAAAAAAAAAAAGGGTAGATATGAAATATTAATAGTTGCAAAAAAAATACCTATCTTGGGTATGTTGATAGCCCTTACTCTATACTTGGATCATACATTAACTTTTACATGTTTAATATTCAAGAAATAGCAAATACAGCACAGACACAATCTTCCACTCTATTAATGGAATAGCTCTGATAATTCCTTTGCTTTCTGGCAAAGGGCCAGAAACTATATGCCCATCATGGACATCTGAGCTTTCTGCCAGAGAGTAAGAACAAGGGAGCCCCAAGCTCTCAAGTGGACTCATGTAGCTCTAATCATCTTATCCTAACTGCTACTATGTTAACTTAGAACCAGGAAGCTCTAGGTCTGATCCTCTTTTCTTTACTCAAAGGTTTTAAAATACTAGTACCAAGTCAATCAAGAAATATCATTTCTAACCAAAGGACCAGGGGGTAAAAAAGTCTACATAGATGCTGTGGGTCTTCAGGGATCCCAGGCCGGGTCGTTCCCTGAGAAGGAAGCTTGGTTGAGTGCGGGACTTTGGGGTTCAGACCTCCAGTGTGTAAATTCTGGCTCCACTTTCACTAGCTGTGAGAACTTGATTGCATCACTTCACTGTCTCCAAAGCCTCACCTGTAAAATGGGAACAACAGTACCAGCCTCACTGGGCTTTAGTGAGAGATTTAAAAAATGCTTAATCAAAGCAGGACAAGTAAGTGAGACAATTCAAGGCTATTCCTTAATTATCCATCTCAACCAAACTACTAGGGGACAGGGCAGTGGCTGGAGGACAGTCAACTCCGCCCCCTCCACCCCCAACACACAGTTTTCTTCCTCAGAAGAGACATTTCTGTGAAGAATAATTCAAGGCACTCTTCGATGTTATACTTTCCTTGCCCTTTTGCCATGGAAGGCTTTAAAGAAGGATAAGAAATAATTTCTAGAAGGTCAAACCAAGGGCAAAGCACACTGGCGTGGTATTATTAGCATTGTCCAAACTTCCATGTTGGCCCCAAGCCAGCCCTCCCCACACATCCTTGGTTTACCAGGGCCTGCCTTGGCCAAATACCCTTAAATTTTCCAAAATCTGAGGGAAAATGTGCCTACACAGCCAAAATCTATCTTCATTTATGATCGGGTTTGGAATAAGGTGCTAATGGATGAGATTATAGTTTTACCACAGTGCACCAGCCAACTATGTTCTAGGGCTAGGGCTGCATCAAAAATATTTCCAAATACCTTCTGTTTATCCAAGGAGCTAACTCTGGGCCCATGCACATGCACGCAGCACCGCCTTCCCCAGGGTATGTTTAGAGCATACTATGCTCTAAGGAGTCTGCGTGTGGGCCCAGACAGCAGGGAGCTGGAGCCACACTGGCCACATGGTTGCATACCAGAGTCCATCAAAGGCCTAGCTAAGAACAGCCAAGCATTTAAATGTTCATATATGAGCTATCAAAGCCACTCACAGAACCAGCTCCGCAGATCGGGGCCAAGACAGACAGGAAATTTTTCCCCACGTGGGAGTAAATCTTCATAGAATTTGCCACAGAATCCCACTTCTCTGTGTTCCTCTCACATGTCTTAGTACCTCTCTTTCTCAAGGTACCAGCATTCTCATTTGCAACGCTGGAAGGCCTGATCTCCCCATGCTTTGCCTAAATAACATAACCTCCTAGGAGTTGAATTCTTTATGCTCCAAAATCATCTCTTCTCCCCAAATCCCAGCCCCTATCCTGTCCAAGCCAATCTTGTTTAAGATCAAATACAGTTATCTGACTGAATCATTATACAGGGAAACATGTATGATAAAAACCTCACACTGGAATTTTTGACAGAATGGGAATGCTTTTGTCCAAAGAATCCCCGGGGGAAGATTTATCCATATCCTAATAGAAAAGGTAAGAAGTTTGAACTCACCTGCCCCCACACCCAGGTTCCAGCCCATGCCTCCATGGTTAACAGGGAATCTGAAATTCTTCAAGGGGCTTGAGCAGAGGTAACTGCCCAGTTCAAACTCCACCCTGCTACCAGAATAAGTATCCGCCTTGCTTTGTTGCCCAGAACAACTGCAACTCATGAGTGATTCTGTCCCCAGCCCTCTACTTCCTGAGGCCACTTCCCAGAGCAATGCATGGATTCTTCCTACAGACCCCACCCTTCAAAAGTCAGTTCCAGCCCTGCCCTGCCCTGGGTGGCACCAGCTGACCTGGGAGTTGCCTCTTGGGAAACTGGACTGATATTAGAAGAGCTGGGCTCACAAGATACTTGGTCCCTCTCCAAGCCACTAAGTAATCTCTGCTCTCCAGTTGTTGCTTATGCAGCTTGGCCACCTGTTCACAACTTTAAAAAAAAAATCAAGAAATGAGGCCGTGAATCATGATTTCATGAGCAGTCACAGGAAGAAAAAGTATATGGACTGCATCTGGTTTAAATATGTAAGATATGTCTGGGGCAAGAGCGGAGGCATGTGTGGCAGTGGGAGACAGTAGGGAAAATTCAAAGCAGAAGTTCTTCTGAGGACAGAGCAGTGGCTTTTTTTTTTTTTTTTTTTTTTTTGAGGCAGAGTTTTGCTCTTTTTGCCCAGGCTGGTACAATGGCACAATCTCGGCTCATTGCAACCTCCACCTCCCAGGTTCAAGTGATTCTCCTGCCTCAGCCTCCCAAGTAGCTGGGATTAGCCCGCCAACACGCTCGGCTAATTTTTTGTATTTTTAGTAGAGATGGGGTTTCACCATGTTGGCCAGGCTGGTCTCAAACTCCTGACCTCATTTTTATATATGCAACAAGCCAGTCTATCTGCAAACAGGAGAAAAGTGTAGGTGTCATAAGAAACCCTAAATGTACTAAGTGAAATTTTAAGAGAATAATGAGAAAATCATTTTTAATACCACTGTCTCTAAGGGAAGGGGCTATTGCTCTTCAAAACCTAGGAATCAAAATAGGAATTTAGGAATATATCAGGTACTGGCTTCTTGTTCCACTAAATGAAGTTCTATTGTTCTATGAATGGAAGCTCATCCATCGCACTATTTAAAATAGAGAAAAGTGCAATCACCATTCTCTCATCACTGTGTCAAACAAGAGATATGTGAATAAACCAAGTTGAAGATGAATTCTTAGAATACTTCACTTCTTTCCTTCTCTCAAAAAAAGTAAGCTGCATTAAAAAGAAAAGTAAGAAACAGAATCTTCCTCCTTCCCTCCCACCTTCATTCCTAAAAATGAAGCTGCATTCCATTTGACAACCTCCCAGTGACGTTAGAGGCGTGTGACTCATTGGTTTTAATCTGCCATTGCTACAAACATGCTATAATCCTTGTGGAAACTATTAAAGTGACACTTGAGAAAATAAGATCATCCCTGGAGACAATTAGTGAACCCAAATATATGAACCTGACGATTTCTGTACTTACTTATTTGAGAAAAAAACTTAGAAATTCAACACTTTGCCCTAGCAACATAATGCTTATTCCAATCTTGATAAGTGAATAAGTACCCTCTTGTTAAAAATAATTTGTTATTAAATTTCACAGCTCTCCCACACACTACTAAGAATAGCATAGTTTCACTTAAAGAGAAACAAACCACACACACACACATTCAAAGACACCGGCACACATTCCCACTTAAGTAACACAGCAGAGGAGTGCTGCTGCAGGAGCCGAAAGGTGGGTTTAATCCCTAACCCTCTCAGAGACTTATAATGCCTCTTTTCTACTTTTTGTAAAATGCTTGTTATTACATAAAGCTAACTTCACAACTGAGACGTGTGTCTCCCCATTAGACGGTAAACCACAAACAGAGTGCATATTAAGGTGACTACTGAATACAGAATTTAGTATCCACTATGTATGATCTGTTTATTAAATGGAGTTATGACATTCGGTTATATAAAATGTGTTGAGGGAGAGAGTAGATGTCAAGCAAATAAACTCACACATGATTTTTCTCCTGTGATTAATAAAGGCAATTATTATATTACATAATTAAGTATAAAGTAGGACTTAAACAGATCCCAACCAGAAAACACTTCACTGATACTATGTCCTTAAGATTTTTAAACTGATCTTCCAAACAGTTTAAAAGGTGATAATGCTAGGTAACTGCAGCAATGAAAATAGTAGGCTTTGGTTTTAGACATGTTAAGTGTCAAACACTTAACGTAAAAATGTTGAGTAGGTAAATTGGTAGACATTCGAATAAGATGATCAAGGTAGAAACTTAGACTAGAGATGTAATTAGTGGAGTTGTCAGCATAGAGATGAAATAGAACCTCTTTTTTTTTTTTTTTTTTTTTTTTTTTTGAGACGGAGTCTCGCTCTGTCGCCCAGGCTGGAGTGCAGTGGCGGGATCTCGGCTCACTGCAAGCTCCGCCTCCCGGGTTCACGCCATTCTCCTGCCTCAGCCTCCCGAGTAGCTGGGACTACAGGCGCCCGCCACTACGCCCGGCTAATTTTTTGTATTTTTAGTAGAGACGGGGTTTCACCGTTTTAGCCGGGATGGTCTCGATCTCCTGACCTCGTGATCCGCCCGCCTCGGCCTCCCAAAGTGCTGGGATTACAGGCGTGAGCCACCGCACCCGGCCGAAATAGAACCTCTTAAGACTGAATGGAATCACCTAGAAAATAAGTAGAGAGAGGCCGGGCGCGGTGGCTCACGCCTGTAATCCAAGCACTTTGGGAGGCCAAGGCGGGCAGATCACGAGGTCAGGAGATCGAGACCATCCTGGCTAACACGGTGAAACCCCATCTCTACTAAAAATACAAACAAACAAAAAAAAATTAGCCAGGCGTGGTGGCTGGTGCCTGTAGTCCCAGCTACTCGGGAGGCTGAGGCAGAAGAGTGGCGTGAACTTGGGAGGTGGAGCTTGCAATGAGCCGAGATTGCGCCACTGCACTCCAGCCTGAGCAACAGAGCGAGACTCCATCTCAAAAAAAAAAGAAGAAAATAAGTAGAGAGAGAAGTGGTCCAGGGATTGAACCCTCACAAACCCAACACTTAAGGGTTAAGAAGTAGAGGAGAAACCAGCAAGACCAACAGAAGGGACACCCAGTGTGGCAGGAGTGGCCACTGCAGTGCAGGCAAGCAAGACACAGACACTTTATATCAATCATTATGTGGACTATTCTACATTGTGTCCTTTAACCCATATGACAATGTAATGATGTTGAGATTAGGCAGAGCCAACAGTACTATTGAGAGGTGGAGCAGATGAGGGGTGAGGATGAACTAGTGGGTCATCTTCTTACCCATCTCTACATCTCACACACATTCACACCACACACACAATTACTAAATTACTAGTGACTTCTCTTCAAAGGAGGACGAAGAGTAGAGATGAGTATTAACATCAACAAAAATTTTCTCCAAACCACTGATATTCCTGAAGACACAACTTAAAAGAATACTAAACTAGACATTTCAGGTGTCCTTCCAGACTTGATCCCATGCTCAAAACCAATATAAAACTTGATAATATAAATCTTTTAGTCTTTAGGATCATGATAATGGAATAAAAATAAAGTTGCCTGATTATATGTTTTCATCCAAGTGTTTTTCAAACTGTACCATGAAACAGGAGAAACTGGCAACATTTTAATAGGTCTGAAGGTCAAAACATTTTTAAAAGTACTAATTCTATGCTGTCCTCTTGAATACACATACTAGCAAATTGAAATTATGAGAAGTCCTATAACAAAGACCTATTTTACTTAAACTTTGAAAAATTTATTTTTTTGGCAGAACAGTTTAAAAATCTTAAGGACACTAGTATTAATGAAGTGTTTTCTAGTTGTGATCTGTTTAAGTCCTCCTTTATACTTAATTATGTAATATAATAATTGTAATAATTGCCTTTATTAATCACTTTATATCAATCATTATGTTGAGTATTCTACATTATCTCCTTTAATCCACACAACAATGCAATGATTTTGACATTAGGAAACTGCAACTCCAAAAGCTTAAGAAACTTTGCCAAGGTTACAAAACTATTAAGGTTTGATGTGATTCATAGGCTTTCCCAAGACCCTGTTTTATTAATAGTATGAGGGTAATCACAAATATTTTCTACCTTACTATATTTTTTAAATAAATTACTTCTTTCTTAATCCCAAAAAGTTATCTTTATCATATCCTGAACTATAACTCATTTTTTTCTCTAAGTATTGATTCAAACCCTGTTGTCAATAATTTCTTTCCTAAATCTGTCACCCAAAGACAATGGTAGAAGTTCCCCGCTGCCATTTTTTCTGACAAAATTTAGATATTTTCCACTATCCTGTATATACAACACACTACAGAATTTCACAAATGAAATATTGCCAAAGCACTTTTTAAAAGACTTATAAGTAAATGAAATACCAACAATTCTCATACTGAGAGATCAACAGTATTCATTTCCTGTATTTTACCACTGCTGGGTCCTTATAAGTAAGATTTCTGTAAAACAAATATCTATCAACTGAAAATAAACAAGATTACAAAGCAAGCATGTACAAGATTAAATAGAAAAATCTGTCAATTTCCTGAAGTTACATTTTATTATCTTAAAAAATAAAGATAATATCCATCTTTAGGTTTTGTGGAAATTAAACACATTCAAAATGCCTAGCACATAAATACTTGTTTCCTTTCTGATGTACATGGAAGTTCTCTGTAAAGCATAAGCTGATGTAAATTGTTGTTTATAAGTTATCACTGCACCTATTCCTTAGCTGTGATTTAATATATATTAAATGTGCTGTGTGATATGAACCCTGGTCAAAATAATGCATGCCAAACTATGTATGCATGCAACACATTCAGAAGTCTACATATTACTTAAAAGTAAATTATTCTACCCTGCCTATAAGTGAGAGGTTTCAAAATTTTAATTTTCAACCATGAGGAAAATTAGTACCCTCCCCAAATGAGATTCCAAACCCTCAAGTTTTATGTCATAAATCACTCTAGTCCTAAATATTGCCTGCTCCACAAAAGCCTCTTTATCTCATGTTTACTGGCACAATCCCAAGATACAACACACTAAATTTTTCACAATTTGATTTATGCCAAAGGTTAATCGAGATAATATAATTTTAGACCAAGGTTTCTCAACCTCGGCAATATTAACATTTTGAACCTCATAATTCTCTGCTTCGGGGGGAAACTGTACTATGCATTGTGGATGTTAAGCGGCATGCCTGACCTCTACCCACTAGATACCACTGCCACTCCCTGGCCCCAGGCATGAAAATCAGAAATGTCTCCAGATATTGTCAAATGTCATGGGGCCAAGGGAAGGGGGGTACAAAATTTCCCATGGTTGAGAACCACTGTTTCGGAGGATCTCAGAATTTAGCTAACTCCACTAATCAGATAAAGCAGACTTGAGGTTCCCAGGGGTCTAAAATTAGCTGAAAGGCTCATTTAAAGACTGTAACCTAGAAAAGGTATTAAATATATAAGCAAAGCAAACAGACAAGCAAGGAATACACACCTAAGAAGTTAATGAAAAACATACCATCAGACCAAAGGGCAAGACCTACCTCAGTGCCTAAACCATTAATAGACACTCAGTAAACATATATACTAAATGCAGGAAGAATTACAATTTAGTAGAGCCAAGAGCTCAACATTCTTGCCACCTTGGAAGAAAACTCATTCAAGCTCTCTTGTCTTTCAGATACAAAGTGGCAGGAAATGATGTATCTGGCCCGGTAGGTTGGCTCATGCCAGTATTCCTAGTACTTTGAGAGGATGAGGTGGGGTAATCACTTGAGGTCAGGAGTTCCAGACCAGCCTGGCCAACATGATGAAACCCCTTCTCTACTGAAAATACAAAAATTAGCTGGGCATGGTGGTGAGGCCTGTAGTCCTAGCTACTCAGGAGGCTGAGGTGGGAGGATCAATTGAACCCAGGAGGCAGAGTTTGCAGTGAGCCAAAATCGCACCACTGCATGCTTCAGCCTAGGCAACAGAGCGAGACTCTGTATCAAAAAAAAGGAACATATCAGATCTTCATTTTATCCATTACAATGATATTGCAAAATATTTCTAGCAAGTGTAACCAACTTAGATGACCCTGCTCCCTCAGCTGGGCCTTATTTAAGCAATTACCTAATATTACACATTTTAGATGCCATTTTTATGCATTCCAAAATGGTTATGTATATGCTGTAAAATACATCTGTGCATAAAATATACTGTATGTGAATAATCCATGTTATGCCATCACAAATGGTTTTCTTAGCTACAGAAAAAGATTCCATTTTGAATTCTTTGTTCCTACTCCACACTTTAAAATACTGAAAATTTATTGAGTTCAGTGGGAGGTTGAATAATGACCCCACTCCCCACCAAGGTCTACTTCCTAATCCCTAGAACCTGTGAATGTTACCCTACATGGCAAAAAGGACTTTACAAATGTGATTAAAGATCTTCAGATGGGGAGACATCCTGGATTATCCCAGTAGGTCCTAAACATAATCACAAGTGTCCTTATGAGAGGGAGGAAGAGGGAGACTCAACTGTTGTAGAGGAGAAGGGATTGTGACCACAGAGGCAGAGATTGGAGCAGTGATGCAGCCAGGAGCCAAGGAATGCTTGGCTATCCCTAGAAGAGACAGAAAGAAGTGGATTCTCCCCTGGAGCTGCAAGAAGAAACCAACCCTGCTGACGCCCCTTAAGACTCATTTTAGACATGACATCTAGAGACATGTAGGAGAGTAAGTTTGTGTTGTTTTAAGTCACTACATTTGTGGTCATTTGTTATAGCGGCAACAGAAAATAAACACAAGTACTATACAGCATTGCCCTACACATTTCATATGCAGCTTAATTTTATCACCAATGCAGTTCTATATTCAGTGTTATTCACATTTTACAGAGGTGAGACTGAAGCTTAAAGAGATTAAGCAATTTTCCAGAAGTCACCTTTATTATATTGTTATAATTCAAGCCCCAGTTGATCTGACCTAAAAGTCTATTCACAGCATATGAGGATCATTTGGCTGAAGAAAATGAAACACCTACTCCTAATTCTCCATTTTAATCCTCATCTACAGCTAATCAATGCCAACAGTTTATGACAGTGAAGCTCATAGTTCACAGCTGAATTTTGTTACCAAATTTTCACGTGAAACTTTTTAATTCTAATTAGTTTAAGACAAAATTGACAAATGGGATCTAATTAAACTAAAGAGCTTCTGTACAGCAAAAGAAACTACCATCAGAGTGAACAGGCAACTTACAAAATGGGAGAAAATTTTTGCAACATACTCATCTGACAAAGGGCTAATATCCAGAATCTACAATGAACTCAAACAAATTTACAAGAAAAAAACAAACAACCCCATCAAAAAGTGGGCAAAGTATATGAACAGACACTTCTCAAAAGAAGACATTTATGCAGCCAAAAAACACATGAAAAAATGCTCATCATCACTGGCCATCAGAGAAATGCAAATCAAAACCACAATGAGATACCACCTCACACCAGTTAGAATGGCAATCATTAAAAAGTCAGGAAACAACAGGTGCTGGAGAGGATGTGGAGAAATAGGAACACTTTTACACTGTTGGTGGGACTGTAAACTAGTTCAACCATTGTGGAAGTCAGTGTGGCGATTCCTCAGGGATCTAGAACTAGAAATACCATTTGACCCAACCATCCCATTACTGGGTATATACTCAAAGGACTATAAATCATGCTGCTATAAAGACACATGCACATGTATGTTTATTGCGGCACTATTCACAATAGCAAAGACTTGGAACCAACCCAAATGTCCAACAATGATAGACTGGATTAAGAAAATGTGGCACATATACACCATGGAATACTATGCAGCCATAAAAAATGATGAGTTCATGTCCTTTGTAGGGACATGGATGAAATTGGAAATCATCATTCTCAGTAAACTATCGCAAGAACAAAAAACCAAACACCACATATTCTCACTCATAGGTGGGAATTGAACAATGAGATCACATGGACACAGGAAGGGGAACATCACACTCTGGGGACTGTTGTGGGGTGGGTGGAGGGGGGAGGGATAGCATTGGGAGATATACCTAATGCTAGATGACGAGTTAGTGGGTGCAGCGCACCAGCATGGCACATGTATACATATGTAACTAACCTGCACAATGTGCACATGTACCCTAAAACTTAAAGTATAATAATAAAAGAAAAAAAAAAGTAAAAAACAAAAAAAAGGAAAATAGAGTAAGGTTAAAAAAATACTCCCAAGAGATCATCTTTTCCATTAGATAATTATAAATGTATTTTTTAAAGTACAGGTGCCATTAGAAAAAGGAATGAGAAATTTCTTCTGTGCAAATACATTTTCAAACTTCCCAAGACTAATAAAAGCAAATCCAACCTATTTCATGAATAAAGTTGGAGGAATTGAGCAATAGTAATTGTCCAAAAAATTGTTGCGGGAAGTCAGGGAACCCAAACGAAGGGACCAGCTGAAGCCACGGCAGAAGAACATAAATTGTGAAGATTCATAGACATTTATTAGTTCCCCAAATGAATACTTTTATAATGTCTTACACCTGTCTTTACTGCAATCTCTGAACATAAATTGTGAAGATTTCATGGACATTTATCACTTCCCCAGTCAATAATCTTATAATTTCCTATGACTGTCTTTAATCTCTTAATCCTGTCATCTTCTTAAACTGAGGATGTATGTCGCCTCTTGATCCTGTGATGATTGTGTTATCTGCACAAATTGTAGAGCATGTGTGTTTGAACAACATAAAATCTGGGCACCTAGAAAAGGAATAGGATAACAGCGATGTTCAGGGAACAAGGGAGATAACCATAAAGTCTGACTGCCTGCAGGGCCGGGCAGAACACAGTCATATTTCTCTTCTTCCAAAACGAATAAGAGAAATATTGCTGAATTCTTTTTCTCAGCAAGGAACAGCCCTGGGAAAAGAATGCACTCCCAGGGGGTGGCCTCTAAAATGGCCACTCTGGGAGTGTCTGTCTTATGCAGTTGTAGATAAGGGATGAAATACGCCCTGGTCTCCTGCAGCACCCCCAGGCTTGTTAGGATTGGGAAATTCCAGCCTGGCGAAATTCTAGTCAGACCAGTTCTCTGCTCTTGAACCCTGTTTCCTGTTAAGATGTTTATCAATGACAATGCATGCACAGTGGGACAGGGAACCTCATCAGTAATTCTAATTTCACCCTGGCCTTGTGACCTTGCCCTGCCCATTTGCCTTGTGATATTTTATTGCCCTTGAAGCATGTGATCTCTGTGACCCATACCCTCCTATTTGTATACTCCTCCCCTTTTGAAATCCATAACAAAAACTTGCTGGTTTTGCGGCTCAGGGGGCATCACGGAACCTGCCAACATGTGATGTCTCCCCCGGACATCCAGCTTTAAAATTTATCCTTTTGTACTCTTTCCCTTTATTTCTTAGACTGGCTGACACTTAGGGAAAATAGAAAAGAACCTACATTGAAATATTGGGGGCTGGTTCCCCCAATAAAAACATAAATCATAATGTCTGTTTTTAACTAAATATTTTGTTTCTGATAACTTGTATAAAGCTACTTGTCTTCAGAAAGTCAATGGGATGCGTTATGTCAATTTTTCCATTTACATAGCTATCCTTGATTTGATATATATACACAAATGCATGCACATGCACGCACATGCACTTCCTATTTAGCCTTCCATATAACACTTGGAATTTCAGAATATTAGAGTATCACCAATCATCCTGTATAAATCATTGAGAAAGAAGTGACAGGCTTCAAATGAATAATATAACTAGCTTTCAAATTCAGGTTAATATAATCCTGACATTCAGTTAACTTTCAAGTTCAATATACATTCAATCAGATGTCTTTCAGATTAGTTTACATTGATTGCAATCGATTTCAACGTTCCCATTTTATGTTTGAATATCTTGCAAAACCTTCCCAAAACTAATGAATCGAATGAGTTCTCCCCCCATCCCCATCTCCTGTTCACCATATTTAGTTCCAACCCAATTATGCTAATACTTCCCAGGAAACTTCTCAGCTATGTCCTTTAGAATGCCACTGTCATTATCTCTGCCCAGAATTTAAAGTTTGATAAGTTCTTAAGTGCATGCATCACCTAATTCTCAAGCCTGCACACCTTTCCACATGCTCTGTCCTGGTTGTACAGGCTTGAGGATTAATGATGCATGCACTTGGGTGAGGAGCCTCCAACCTTCAGCATCAGAAGCTGAGGCCTAAGCCAAACAACTCCCTTTCCTGAAAACTCTCATCACCAAATCCCATCAATTCGAGCTCCTAAATATCTCTTGAATTCATTCTTCTTCCTCAGATGACATTCACTTCCTGCCAGCCTCCAGTCTTGCCTTATACCCTTCTCCTCCTCCACAGAGATGCCTCCAGGACCTTCCTAAAATATTGGGAGAGTTTGGGGTATAGTAATACATGTTTTAATGAGCCCTGCAGGTAATTCTGATGCATGCTAATGATTGAAAGCCCTTGCCCTAGCAATATACCAAAGTTAAAATTACGTCTGAACTGAAACTACAGCTTCAACGAGTTTAGCTACTACTCTGAAAAAAAGTTCAACTGAAACATAAGTCCTCTAGCCTTACCCAACTAGAATTAAAAACAAACAATAAAAAGCACAAAGAAACTCAAAGTTAAGTGAAACGCCTGGAACGACTGCCAATGATTTTCAAGTGTTGACTTCAAAAAAACTCAATATGCCTTACGGTGCTTACATCTGCTTAAGGGGCGCATTGTTAAAAGGCACTCGATTGGCCGGGCGCAGTGGCTCATGCCTGTAATCCCAGCATTTCGGGAGGCCGAGGCGGGTGGATCACGAGGTCAGGACATCGAGACCATCCTGGCTAACATGGTGAAACCCCATCTCTACTAAAAATACAAAAAATTAGCCAGGCATGGTGGCAGGCGCCTGTAGTCCCAGCTACTCGGGAGGCTGAGGCGAGAGAATGGCTTGAACCTGGGAGGCGGAGGTTGCAGTGAGCTGAGATCGCACCACTGCACTCCAGCCTGGGAGACAGAGCAAGACTCCATCTCAAAAAAATATAAACAAATAAATAAAAACCACAGATCTTGAGTCCACAGAACAAAATGTTTCAAGTAGCACCGAAGAAATTACTTTCATAAGATGTCTGAAAAGTCAACCACAGACAGCTTTAAAGGAATCCTATTTAGAAGGTTAAAATAAGTTACCTTGCATTGGTTTTAAAATGTCCTCATAATACCATGCATTCTTGTTGTAGTCTCTGAAGAAGGGTAATCAGTGAGAAACCAGGCTAGAGATATTTTTGTATTGCCTAATCTCTAATTTGTTTTTCCCAGTTAAGAAAATCAGAAGTGGCCAGGCACGGTGGCTTACGCCTGTAATCCCAGCACTTTGGGAGGCCGAGGCGGGAGGATCACGAGGTCAGGAGATCAAGACCATCTTGGCTAACACGGTGAAACCCCGTCTCTACTAAAAACACAAAAAATTAGGCGGGCGTCGTGGCAGGCGCCTGTAGTCCCAGCTACTCGGGAGGCTGAGGCAGGGAAATGGCATGAACCCGGGAGGCGGAGCTTGCAGTGAGCCGGGATCGCCCCACTGCACTCCAGCCTGGGTGACAGAGCGAGACTCTGTCTCAAAAAAAAAAAAAAAAACAAGAAAAGAAAATCAGAAGTAAATAACATTCAAATAATTTATCTGAATGTGATGAAACATTAAATGAACATGAATTTAAGGCCACCTTCCAAATCCTACAGAGAATTATAATATCAAAGTATTTTCCACAAAAGTAGTGATGTGTAAATAGAGTTAAGGCACCAGATTTAAAACAGGAAAACAGACCAACACTCTGAAAATAGGTATGCAACATGAATGAAGAAAAATATACCATGGCTGGGAAGAAAAATTTAATTGCCATTGGTAAACTTTCTTCTTTATATTCTAAAATGTGGAATAGCATGAACATATTCTGGTTTGCTGGTTAAAGCAGGTAAGTTGTCTTTAAAATTTAAGGCTAGCCTTATTTTATTCAGATTCCTAAATCCGAAGTACAATAATAAAGCAAAATGTAAACAAAGTACCATTCATATAGACAGTTTCACTGAAATGAGTGAACACTGGGGGAGGGAAAAAAAAAAGAAATAAAACAGTGCCCTCATTCAAGTCCTTTGCTGCTCCAGCTGAGCTGGCGATGAGATGCAGTGAAAATAACTACACCTGGACAGCGGACGTGGCACTTCCATCCACATCTCCATCTTAGCTCACTGGCTGACATTGCAAACGCCACCTCACCTCATCTGGGACACTTTTCTCACATGTAAAAGGACTGCCCTGAATGAGATTATGTCCTTAGTACCTTCCAGCTCTGGTATTCTGATTTTTAACTCTTAACAAAGGAACATTTCTTAAAAGTGCACATTTCTCAAATTAACAATTCACACTACAATTTTTAAATTGATAGGAAAATCAACCTAGAGCTTTACTAGTGTCCCTAGAGAGGCTCTCTCTCAGAGGCTTTCTGGTAAGTTCAAATAAAACAGTGAACACTCACATCAACTGTATGACATGCATGATGAAGCACTCTGAACTAATATTAGATGTTCCCATGTATTACCTCGATTATAATTGTGGGATAACGTGCTCCAGAGCTGTTGAAGGCTAATAACTTTTTAACACTATATTTATCTCCTCCTAAACCTATGTCAATTTTTTAAAGTCTTCAGAAATTAAAATTCTTTTGAAATCACAATCGAGGTTATTGGTAGCAAAAAATTCATAATTGGTATCAAAGTCATTCATAAAAGCTATTCCAAGAAGTTTTTTAAAAAGCTTTCAAATCATATAATTCCAACTTTCTTCTTACAGTTTCAATAGAGTATAAAAAGGGATCAAACACGAGATTGTCAAATTATTGACTTAGGAGTGGGAGACAAGGAAGAGAACAATGAACAATGCACCTGGAGGCAAGGGAAATGACTATACAGAAGTTCAAATGTTGATCGAGATAAGTCCTTCCTGGTTCTGTAATTTCCGCGATTTTATGAATGAACTAACTTCAAAAAGACTTGTGGCCCTTAGACACAATCACTTACTACGACTTAACGTTATATATATATATATATCCGATATATATACATGGCATATATATATATATGTATGTATGTATATATATCCACAACATTTCTTTATCCAATCATCCGTTGATGGACACTTACGTTAATTCTGTATCTTTGCTCTTACAAATAGTGTTGCAATAAACATGACTGCAGGTATCTTTTTGATATTCTTTCCCTTTAGGTAGATACTGGATAGATGACTGCTGGCTCAAATGGTAGTTCTATTTTTAGTTCTCTGAAAAATCTCCACACTGTTTTCCATAGAGGTTGTACTAATTTACATTCCCACCAACAGCATCGTGTCAGCATTCCCTTCTATTTGCATCTTCACCAACATCCAACATCTTTTTGGGTTTTTTGACTTTTTAATAACAGCCATTCTGACTGGTATAAGATATCTCATTGTGGTTTTAATTTGCATTCTCTGATGATCAGTGATGTTGAGCATGTTTTTCATGTGTTTGTTAGCCACTTACATATCTTCTCTTGAAAAATATCTGTTCAAGTCCTTTGCCCACTTTTCGACAAGGTTGTTTTTTCTTGTTGAGTTCCTTGTAGATTCTGGATATTAGCCCTGTGTCAAATAGTTTGAAAATATTTTCTCCCATTTTTTAGATTATACATTTACTCTATTATTTTTATTTATTTATTTTTGCTTTGCAGAGGCTTTTTAGTTTAATCCATTTAAGTCTCATTTGTCTATTTTTTGTTTTGTTGAGTTTACTTTTAAGGACTTCGACATAAATTCTTTGCCTGGACAAATGTCCAGAAGAGTTTTTCCAGGTTTTCTTCTAGGGTTTTTATAGTTTCAGGTCTTACATTTAAGTCTTTAATCCATCTTGAGTTAATTTTTGTATACAGTGAGAAGTGTGGTTCTGTTTCATTCTTCTGCATATGGCTATCCAGTTTTCCCAGCAACATTTATTGAATAGTTGAATAGGGTGCCCTTTCCCTGCCGAGAACTTTAAAAGATACTAAAGGCTCAACTCAATGAGCTTTTTGCAGATAAAGTTTATCAAAACTCTTAATGATATTGTTAGCATACAACATTAATTCCAACAGCTAGTTTTATTTGCTTTTAAGTCTACTGAAGAGGTTTTTCTAAAAATATACTTAAAATATTATATCCAAAAGAACCTTCCTGACATTCTCTCTTCCTCGCCCTGCTTTATTTTTCTTCATAGTCCTTATCACCTTGCATTATTTTTTATTAGATAATATCTTTGCAACATTGGGTTAGGGAAAGATTTGTTAAGCAGAACACAAAAAAGTATGGATCATAAAAGAAAAAATAACGAAATGGTAATTTCATCAAATCTTCTGCTCTTCAAAAGAGAAACTGTGAAACAAGACAGCAAGTAACAGACTGGGAGAAGATAACTGATATATCTAACAAAGGGCTTCTAATCACAATATATAAGGAAGTTTTATAACTCAATGAGATAAAGACAACTCAGTTGTAAGAAGTTGGCAAATGATTTTAAAACATTCAGATAATAATGTATATTAAAACAGCCATTAAGTACACGGAAAGATGCTCAAAAATCACTAGTCATGAGGAAAATGTGAGCTAAAATAATAATAAAATACCACTATGCACTAAGTAGAATGACTAAATTCAATAGACTGATAATATTAAATGTCGAGGAGAATGTGGGACAACTTACATTTGTAACAGTATTATCCACAATAGCCAAAACTTGGATACACAAATGTCCATCAGCTGGTGAACAGATAAACAAACTGTGGCAAATCTACATTTGGAAATACTGCTTAGTAATAAGGAATTACTCAACATGAATCAATTTCAAAAAAGTAGGCAAATTGAAAGGGATAAAACACAACAGACTACATACTGTATGCTCCTCTTATATGATATTCTAGAAAAAGCAACACTATAATGAACTATACTGTGGCTAGAGTTCAGGTAAGAGGTTGATCTTAGGGACATGAGAAAACTTCTAGGGTTCTATAGCTTGATTATGGTGATGGTTACTCAACTGTTCATTACAAAAACTCAAGCTGTAAACAAAATAGAATAAATTTTGTTGTAGGTAAATGATACCACAATAAAGCTGGAAAAAAAAGTAAAACAAAAGGCAAAGATGGGTAAGAAGGGTCTCCTAGAGAAGAAAACAGCATGGAAAAAGTATGGCTTGGTTTTGGAGTCAGCAGTGATCATTTTACACCAGTAAGAAAGCATAGGCAAAAAACAAAACAAAACAAAAGCAACACCAGGAAGTGCTCATTTTTAAAAACGGAATGAGGAATACTTCTCTTTCCACCTTCACTTCCTCAGAGCTGGACTTTGTTTTCCTACAAATGACTATTATTGCTTCATAGATGCCTCCCAAATCTACAAAGCCAGTGTTTATTTCTACTTAAATATATTGACAATGCCTATATTTCCATTTGAATGTTCTACTGTCACATCCAACACAATGTGTCAAAAAATTAATTTCCATCTTGCCTCCAAATCAGCTACCTTTTCTGTCTCTTTTAATGGTTGCACAGCTCAAAAGCTAACTCTTCTTTCTCCTTCACTTGGCTCAATCCTCATCATGTCTTACTCCAAACATCTTTAGCATCTGTTTCTTCATCTACATGTTCACTGCTTTCAGCAGTTGGCTTCCCTATCACCACACTCATTGACTGCCGTAATTACCTTACCTCTCTCTCAGCCTCTATACTTGTTCTCCTTCAATTCATTGTGTAGGCTACTTCATTACTCTATCTTTCTAAGTCTCTGACTTTAGCATTTTAATTATCTGCTCAAAAGCTTTTGGTGATAATCCCATTACCTGTGAGATAAAGTTTAAATCCCCTAGCCAGGATACTACAGGCCTCACTCAAGCTTGTCCCAACCTACCTCTCATCCTGCCTCCAATCTGCCCACCTCCATTAAAGACTCATGCCTTAAGCTTCCCCCATCAGAATGTAGGCCCGAAGAGCTAAGACCTTACTTAACTCATCTTTACTCAATGCTGTACCTCCAGAAGACTCTGTGAAATGTTTGATTTGGACTTCTTGCCTCTGTGCCTTTGGACATGCAGTGGTCTTTAACTTCTCATTTAAATCCTACCCATCCTTTAGATCCACACTCAAGACTTACATCCCCACCACTTTCATTAAACTCTCACTCCATCACGTGATCACTTTTTTTTTATTATCTAAACCCTTGTTACTCAATGTGGTCCTCACTGGCAAGACCTGAAGGCTCATTAAAAATACAGAATCCCAGCCCTGCCCCAGACCTAATGAATCAGTCTGCATTTGAACAAGATCCCTGGTTGTTTTCCATGCACATTGAAGTTTGAGAAGCACTTGTTTAAAGCACTCTAACTCTCAGTAAAGTCTGAGTACATTCTTACCCATAGCTTCTAAAAATTACAAACTCCCCCATATCTCCAGAACTTCCTTATTACCATGTCTGACAGATACACATTAACATGTTTTTCTTTTGTTAAAAAAAAGAATTCCTTCATTTAGTCTTCATATCCTTCATTTGGACATAGAGACAATTTTATAAGAGAAACAGAACTGGGTTTGGAGTCATATGAGGGTTTCCACTTGCACCATTTACTAAGCCTATGACCTTGAGCAGGTCACTAAGCCTGCATCTCAGTTTCCATACCTGTAAACTCAGTCAACCACCCTATCTTATAAAGTGGTTGTAAGATTAGAAAAGGCATGAAAGCAAAACGTTCAAACAATTTCTTTCTATTCTCCACTCACTCTTTCAAAGGCAGTATTTTTCCTTCACTTATACATTTAATAGCTTTAAAACTCAAGTGTTTATCACATCTAACCCATCTACTAGTTATTTAAAGGAGAATTATCCCTGCTTGTCTTCTTTTGGTATATTCGTATCTTGGGCTACTATTAGTTTCACGTGTCTTTGGCAATCTAAAGCATCTTATTCATGAAATGAAAGATTAATGAATATTTCTTCCTCCTAATAAATAGCAATCATTTGGAAAGTTAGAAATAATTATTTCTAAAGGCTTGGTAAGAAATGATAAGTTCATTTATTATAAATCTTGGTAAAGAAATTCTTAAAGTGTTTCTGTGCTTGAGTCATTTCTTGGGATTTGCTTTTCTGAGTCACTATCTGATCACCCACTCTCTTTTCTGCAACCAGAGAAGAGTTTCATCTTACTGGAATTAGACTGCACTATTTATTGTTACCCTTGATGTGCTATGCTTATCACCTGTTTTTAACCCTCCAATAGCTACACTGATAGCAGGATTCTGGGCAATCCTGCTACTGAAGTAATTTTTCTTCTTTAATCCAATAGAATAGATACTTTTACTGTAATTTATGTTTCTGCTTACAATTTGGTCTCTGGAATAGAACTTCACATTATTAATCTTTAATTATTTGTATAAAATTTAATATGTAATCATCTAAATTACAACAAAATAATATCCCATGTTATGTTTTCTTTTTTAAAGACCACTTATTCCCAGCCAAGGACGTTTGGAGGAGAGAGACACAGTTTAGTTTGTTTTTAACAAGATTAAGTAAAATAGAGCATCAAAAATTGGTAAACAAGAGATTATTATAAATAAAATATATTTACTAATTCTGTTTTTAAAGTCTTTAAAAATTCTATTTTTAAAGACTAATTCTATTTTTAAAGGTTTCAGGCCAGTGCTATAAAGGTCAAAGTGTGATAGTATGATCCCAAGCAATTTAGATTAGTAAGGTTTTACAATCCTCAGCACTTAACAAGAATGTTCCATTATCACAGCAAATACAGTGGAACATTCATAAATATCTGCATGAAAGTCATAAAACCTATAAAGGCATCTACATACACTTATCAAAATCCAAATACTCCATTATTTCTCAACTAGCCAGTTAGAGGACTACATTTGTACTACATCTCTTCTATTCTAAGGTACATATGTTCTTATTTAACATTCCTAAAATTAGGAGATCTTAAAAAAATCAAATAAATGATCTGAGACTTGATGGCACATTGTAATACATCCACTCAAAGTTACTTAGTTCACAAACTCAGAAAAAAAATTTTAGATCATAATGTGAAGATATTTGCCACATATCAAATAAGGCATTCTCAATCATGTACACAAATCCATTCTGGGTATAGCTGGCCTGGTTAAAAAGCAACTCATGATAATTTTTGTCACATAGCCCTAGAAAGAACGTCAGCAAATTTTTAAAGTCTGTATAAGTTTGTTTAGACAACATACTGGGAGAAGCACAAGCATGCAGGCAAAGATACCCCAGGAATGAAAAACCTAGCTTCATTACTGCCCAAGGTCATCTAACTAAGCAACTTACTCTTCTCTGCCTCATTGCAATTCAGGCATGTGAAGCAAAAGAGAAATACCTGGCTGGGCTGTTATTAGTTTAGAAATAATTTATGTAAATCACTTGACAGTGTTCGAAAGCTCTTATCTTCCAGTTTGTCTAAACTTAATTGCATCATAGTGACAGGAATATTTCTGAGATACTCTGGAGGCTATAATACAGAGATTTCCTAACCTCGTTGCTATTCATCACTCCAAATCCAGCATTCCCTTAGAGTTGCACACTCAATCACTTCTGTCCCTTAAGACCCAAAAGCAAAAATTAAGACTTAAGCATGTTTTTCTGCTTCTCTACTTTTGGCTTTAAGATCAAGGTAGGAAAGGAGTAGGTTTTATTTCTCTTATGTACACACAAGATTTGGGATCTGTCCATAGTGAATATGAAATATTCAGTGGATGCTATTGACAAGGCACAAGACAAAAGGTCCACAACTGAGAGGACTCAATAGCAAGGCTAGAGTATGTGAGGCTCTAGCCAAACTCCCCACACCACCCACCCACATCCCCATCAACATTGGGCTGCTTCTCTCTACCCTGGACAAAAAGCTCTATTTCTTAATAACTTGGCATAAACACCTATATCTAATGATACTACTCCTATTTCTCCTCCAGGACATGGACCAGGCCCCTTCGGTGGGAAAAAAAAAAAAAAAAAAAAAATTCATCACCAAAACAAACAAGGATTCAGGTACCTTCAGGATCTGGCATGTCATTCTGTGAGGCCTTGGAAATCTATGTTCTTATTTAATAATGTGTGCGTGTGCTCTATTCTTGGGCATTTTATAAGTGAATATACCCCTATTATACACAAAATTGAGCATGAGATAAACAATAACTATGGGTTAGAGATTTTTATTTCTCAGTATGAAGCCAAAAGAAGTCTAGTGATTGGTCAGCCAAATTGTTGACCCAGATACACTAATTCCTTTGACGATTTTCTCCATATCTCAGTAAATTAAATAGAATACAGAAAAAAGCATTTCAAAACAATTGACAGCCATCAGTATTACTATAATGTAATGAAACAGTGAAATATAGTAACGACAGTAATACTTGATAAGCATCTAGGGACTTCTCCCTCAAATTGCTCAAAGCACACAGAGCAAACCCTTGTTAAATTGACAGTGGTTAATACAAACACAGCTTAATTCAAAGCAGGTGCTTCTCCCAAGCCCACAAGAACCCCACTTTTTCCTTTAACAGCTTAGGAAAAATTGGCTTATCTACAGTGTGGAGATTCAACATGTGTTTTTAATCTAATGAGATTTTATTACACTATAAAAATATCAATCATTTACATTTAAGAATAATGTTAGTATGAGTTACTGAGTGTACAAGTATACCATGTTTTTTTTAATTAAAAGTTTTACAGTAACTCTTTGGGAACATGTTTTCTTAGGTTTACTGTGCATATTTGGTCAATGGTGTCTGAAGCACTAGTACCAAAGTCTTCAAAATATAAAGTGACACAGAATCCTGCCTCCCAGGTTAGTAGGGGCACTCTGAAAGGCATGTCTCTGAAAAACAAAGGATAAATCCACCAACAACCAATGCCACCCAGGACTGCTGCTCAGCATGACAGAAACCATACCAGGGCAATTACCCCTAAAACATAACTGCTCCATTAACCTAAACTCTAAAAAAGGAACACTAAACAGCCAATAAACAACATTCATGCCTACTCTATTTAACATTTGATAGTCAGGTTCTACTTTTTTAAAGAAAAAAAATAAAGTTTTATCTTAATGCATTTTGACATAATATTATACTTCCCAGTTTCTTGACATTTCATTGTACACAAGTGACACTGGAACTAAATAATAAGCATGGCTTTCATCTCAAACAGTACCTATTGCTATTTATAATTTTTTAATGCCTAAGGTAAAAAAACAAATATTTCAAATAACATAATCAAGATTTTTCATGTTGTTAGTGTAATAGCATTTAATGAATAAAGCAAATGAGAGAAGTCCAAAAGGAGCAGCTAAGTTTTCTCTAAGAGGAAAATGTGACTGCAATGTACATTTGAATTCAGTAAAGACAAGATTTTGAACACCTATTCCAAAAAGAAAAATATTCATAAGCTCTACAAAAACCTTTCAGATAATAGCTTCTTATCTAAAGGATAACCTCTTTATGACCAAAATGACACTTTTCACAGAAATGAAGGGAAAAAAATGGAACAACAATAAAAATAAACTCATAAACAATGTGAAGCTTTGGGTTAGATTTGGTGTCACTGACTAGTTTAGATTTTAAAAAGTGAGGGAAATAAAACTTTCTAAGGAAACATTCAAATCAGATTTAAAAATTTCAAAGATTTTAGAAAATACAGAAAGAAGTTTGGTCTTGAAAAAGTTAATTCAATTGTGTTGGCCCCACATACACAGAGGCAAGAGCAAATAACTTAGCTGTCTGTTCTCTGTTCTCCAGCTTTGCTATTCTAATAAAATGGATAAATTGTTGATTTTATCAACAATTTGATTAACCATAAATGTCAGAAAAACACATTTGTTTTAATATCTGCTCCCAATGGAGAAAAGCGATAAGTTTTAAATGGCCTAAATTCTCAAAAATAAAGAGCTTGTAGTTTGTAAGCAAAATTTAAGCAGCCAGAGGCCAGATTTTTTCCTCTGTGTTTTCCTACAGGAGACATGTATCTTCTTAAAGTCAAAACAAGGGAAGCCAAATTATGAAAATGATCAGAATGATAATTCAATACCATTTATGGAGCACTTACCATATACAGGCGCTATATACTTTATATACCTGACTTCATTTAATCATTACAACATCTTTGTGAGGTAGGGGTATCACCCAAATGATATGATTTGCCAAGTTCCAAGCAAACAGCAATTACAACTGTCTAATTTACTATTACCAGGGTTTAGCACAGTTTGACACAGAGCAAGCAATAAATAATTATTTGCCATAAAATTAAACTCATGGAGAAGCAAATCCATTACAGGGAGGAAAAGTAATCTGTCTAAGGTCATTCAGCTATTAACTGATATGATAAGATTAAACCCAAGTCAGGGAATACCAAAATCTCTGCTCTCTTCACAGATGATTCTGTTCACAACCATGGATACACATCTGCTCAATGTGCTTGTTCCTTCCTGGAAAGTGACAAACTCAGCCTGGGATTTAGTAGAAACATCTCAAATAAACTGTGAAGAAATCTTCAAGTTTCTCTGTGTTCAGATGCTTCAAATGTTTTTCTAATTATGCCAAAGTCAAAGTTAATGTGACTTTTTTTGAGGAGGAGGGCAGGCTTTGATGTTTAATACTAGACAAAGGTAAAAAGTACTAAGGCAGGTAACTTGACTTTAGAAGGAGTGAGGCTTACTGTAAACTTGTTCGTAAAATTTCTTAAAGTAATATTGATGACTTCTCATAAAAAATTACTTTCCGATGGGTTCCTGCCTTTAAAATGTTCTATTCTTTGCCCTTGAGCTTCTACCAAGATATTACAACTACCTATATAACCACCATGTTTTTCTACCGGAAAGTCTCAAGTATACACTTTAGATTTGTTTCACAAGATAAAAAGTGATCAGTGATTATGATATGAAGACACTGAAATGTTTCTAACACTTTATATAAAAAAATTATTTAAATGTCAGTTAAGCATTCTTAACATTTATTATTGGCACATCCGCACAAGGATTTATTAAAACTTTGAACTACCTTGAAAGGCACATAGTCCAAAGCTCCCATTTTAGTTTATTACATACAGAAATGAAACACACGCTCCTCTTAAACTGCATAAGTTTTAGATTATCTTGTAATATGCCACGTCATTATCATTATTCTGGTATAAGTAAAAGGCAACTGAAACCAAAAGTTCAGTGCCTGCTTTGCCAGATTTGCTTTGCATTTTTATAATGAGAATAAAAAGAGGATGAGTTGGCAAAGATTAAGACAGGTTTTTCCCCATCTTCAAAGCCTGGTTTTAAGATATCCAGGAAGTCTTTGTAATTGAAATCCAGTTTTCAAATAAACACGCAAAGACGTATGGTAACAGGAACCAAGGAGATAAAGGGAATAATACATACTTCCTGTCCTCAAATAGTTTCAAGTCTCTAGAAAAGCTAGACGTAGAGGAAATAAAAAGTCCTTTGAAAGCCCAGATGAGAAACCTATGTCATCTCCAATTAGATGAGTTTCCTGATTAAAAAGATGAAATGACTGCACATCTCTATATTTCCAGAGAAATCTGTGCATTTATCTTTATATAATGTATTAAATTTACAGGGCCATCTCCCCAGTCATAATGTGAACCCCACTGAGGGCAGGTCTCCATCTTATCTATGTCTGTGTAAGTATATGCCACATAGAAGATGCTGAATCAATGCTCATTATATAACAAACAAGTCATGACTTCCCTAAAACCAAAATTTCCTCTTACTGGATGAAGTGCCATTTTCTACTCTGTAGCTCCAGAAATAGATTTAAGCATACATACCCCCAATGCCTATACCCTCACACAAATAATCACTTAAATCAGGCCAGAATAGGACATGAAAGTCAGAAAAACAATGCTTAATACTTCTGGTTACTGGTAAAGCTCACATAAAAAAAAAAAAAAAAAAAGACTGAGGGAACTACAGGTATTTCAGTATTAGCAATTTTAAAAGTTGGATTAAGTCAACATAGGCGGCCTACAGACAATCATTTGAAAGAAGAATCTCTTCAACAAAAATATCTCTTTGGTTTAACCCTTCAAATGTCCTTGTTGTAAAACAAATGCTAACTGATCAGAGGAGACAAAACAACTTTCATTCTCCCATGAAGGGACTCCTGTCAACTGCTATTTAGATTGGCCACCAAGTGAGGCCCTTTGCAGTAATGAACATAAGATAGGATCGTTTTAAAGATACAGACCCTGGCCAGGGAAGTCCACAGCATGAAGGCTTATCCAGCAGGCCAAGACAGAATCAGACCCCAGGGCTTTTTTGGATTTGAGGGAGTAGAGAGCAAAGGAAGAAGCACTGGCATTCAGAAACGTGGCTATCTGAGAAATAGATTAAGAACTAGAAATGGAGAAAAACAGATATAGATAAAACTTGAATTATTCAATGGCTTGTCCCAGCATCAGACCTGCCTCATATCCCACAATCTTTCCCTGCAGCTAGGACTCTTAGATATTCAAATTTTGTCATTAAAGAGCATTTCCAAATTTGACCATATATTTTTGCCGATGGTCTTAAACAGAGCCTCAGCCACCCAGAATTAATGTTCCATCCCTTCCAGTAAGCACTTCACAACAGAGAATGGTTGAATGGGATAGAGACATATACAATGCAATAAACTTCCTTTTCATTTTATGCTCTTCTAATAGTTGGCAGAAAGGGTACATTTTAAAATAGTCACATGAGTTGACAGGTGGAAGTCACCATGCTCAAGTTGCAGATCCAAGTTTGGATATCGTTAAGCTTGCTTAAAAAAAAAAAAGATGAAGATGTTGAGAAACTCATTTGAAAGACATGTACTTGCAAAAAAAAAAAAAAGTAAAACTAGGTTTAAATTATTTTAAAAAGCAGAAATTAAATAATTCAAACTAGGTATATTTTACTTATATGAATAAACCTTAAATACACATATACACTTACATACCTCAAGCCCAATTTGGCAGACTGTTAAAACAGAGTGCCATCTGGGAACCTGATTCCTAAGAAATGACTTTAGAGCACTACCACAAAATCAAGCACTCTTGTGAAGCTTTAGCGAACAGTTACATCCTTAAAATATCATTTTGAGACTCTTTTATTTTCCTGATGGGAATATGTTAACACTAATTTTCATTCCAACTACTGTTCCTTTGGCAACTAGCATGTGTAAAGAGAATAGATTTTTAATATCTGTACTTTCATTTTAATCGACTTAAAAAAACAAACTCAGTTAATATCAATGTTTACTTAAAGTTATACTTTATACTTAAAATATCAATACTTTAGATAATAGAGTAAGTCTACACTAGAAAAGAATTTCTTTGCATGACAAGCAGTGTTCAAAGTCATTGCCACTCTGTAATGATATTATCAACAGAATGTATCTGAAGACTTGCCAAAAACTGGATTGGAATGGTAAGGGGGTGGAAAGAAGAAACATGTTTACAATCTGTTCAATTTCTCAGCTTAAAATTTTTGATATATAGAGCAATGGTTTAAATACAAGACTTAGTTTCTGAGTCAAATTGCTAGACATATAAAGTTAAAACCTTTAATGGTTAAACCCTACCTTTCTGCCAACTTCAAGTTCTCCAATACAGGACCTCTAGGCTACTCTGTCAAGTTGCTTTCTACTACAAGCCATTGATCTGTACCTCTCTTAATGACCAGATGCCACCACAAAGACCATGACGCTTGCCAGAGGAGCTCTCCAGTGTGCTGTGGCAGGCTGGCGGGGCCATTATGCTTGATCTCCTACAGCCCTTTTATGGAAGGCCTGCACAGATGGCTCTGTGGGAACTTCACCACGTTTTCTTTGTGGAGAGTATGTGCTCAGTATGGATGTTTAGTAAATGGTTAAGAATGATGATCCAGTTTTTCATCCACACAAAAGATTGATTTCATGGCCTCAGATCGGGGTAGATCTCAATCTACCATTCATGGAGACTAAATCATAAATTTGCTTATTAGCATTTTGAGAAGAAAAGAGGTTGGATCCTACCCATTAAGTCAGGAATATCAAAATTAAAGGTGTCACCTGATGCTTGAATACATGTAGTCCCTAAATAAATAGAATAATTCAAACACACTTGAAAAAATTAAAACTACTGCTTCCTACAAAGTAAAATAATTATTAGAAAATTAGAACACATAAGAGGATAATTTACAGAAATATAAAGAATACTCTAGCTCTGTCTGATTGGTGAAAAGTTATTACTGTGAATTAAATTGTAAACTTCAGATAGCTAGAAAATTAAAAAATAGTTGGAGTCCTGGATTATTGAAACTATTCATTAACAACAGCTCTTTACTTGCTTCTGCTATTGCCACTCATTTTCAACATACACAACTCTCCTTGGGCTCCATACAGCAACTATCACCACTGCCCACTAACAAAAAAGTTCCCCTCATTTGCCAGCACGGAGGATATTGACTGTCCTTTCCTATTTGCTCTCAGTATGCATCATGATTAGATTGAGTTTGCAGCAAGGCCAACAACAAGTCTATGCACCGGTAGATGCAGTCTGGGCAGTTATAATACAGCATTTTAAATAATCAAATCATTTGCTACACCTTGTTAAATTTAATGCATACAGATATGCAAAATAATTTCAAAGTACTCACACATATTACCACACTCTCAGACAAGTTACAATGCACCTTCCCATTTAAACAGACAATAAACACACTAACACAGAAATGCATAAATTATGTCTGTATATAAAAGTTATATTTTAGTAGAGTGTCAAAGGTGTCATAGTCAGTATCCTTCATTTCCACATGACTATTTTGCTGGCAGGGAGGGAATAAACAAGAAATTCTAAATCTAAAGCTAGAGTTTCTCAACTCCAGTACTATTAATATTTGGAGTAGGAAAATTCTTTGTTGTGGAGGCTATCCCGTGCATTAAAGTGTATTCAGCAGCATCCCTGACCCATTAGATGCCTGTAGCACCCTCACCCAGCTATGACAACTGAAAGTATCTCCGGAAGTGGCCAAACATCCCCTGGTTGGCAAAACTGCCCCCAGTTGAGAACCACTGATCTAACCAACACTAAGTCCTTTGATCTACAATAATGACAGGACAAGAATTTTGACCCAAAGGAGTCTCCACATTATATATTTTTAAAAAGCTAAAATGCATTACTATTTAGTGAGCAATTATTTGCTTTTCTTTAAATCTGCTTCCTTTACTAAAAGTGCTATCTCAGGGCATAAGAACTTGGACAACATTTTTTTAAAAGTTGCTTGCCACTTTCCTGTGTCTCATCTGGGAGGCTCCAGTGCTTCCACTGCAGCATACCCAGGGTCAACCCCTTTGCTTTTTGGTCCAATGAGATAGAATTATCAGGAGAAATGTTCTTAAGTGAAGTCAAGGTTCCCACTCAGGCATTCTCACAGGTACTACTTAGGCACACCTTGCTTTGACGAACTTGTGGTTTCCACTGAAACAAGTTGTTCTGCATACTTCTCACTACAGCTATAACTACGTGACCTCGCAGTTTCAGTTTGTCAGTAATTTCACTGAAGGCAGAGCCCAGATACTAATTTGTCTGAAACATTTTAGGCCCAACATCTCATGAAACAGGCTCCAGGCAAGAACTCTTGGACTTGGGAGCCAACAAACATGTTTCACCTAGTCTTTAGCCTACTCAAATATAGGCTACAGACTTTCAAAACAGAGTATATTATTTTAGGGGGAAGCACGTTAATGCTTAACAAGCATCAACAACTTAAGGAAAAGACTTTCAAAGTCTAAAGTTTCTTTGCCCATCAGATAGGCCTTATGAAGAAATATGTTGATAAGGAAAAATAAAACAAATACACCGAAATATTTAATTTTTATGGAAAGTAAACATGACCCCTACATACTACAGAAGCAAACATTTCACTTTGGTGATGAAATTTAGAATCTCTAAACTATCTTTCGATTAGTCAGAAATGCAGGCAGATTTATCCCTCCCACGTACATTTAATTACCATGGAGTTTAGAAAAGCTTATTCAACAGAACTAGAAGCAGGTTCAAAACAGTGTTCATTTAAAAACATATATTGTTAGACTTTGGAAGACTAAGTCTACCTGGATTTGGGGCTGTTCTGTGTACTGCGAGAAGACAATGTGTACTATCAAAGATACTTACATAGCTGGTTATTTTTCTTCAGAAAAAATAATTGGTCATCCAATTTTAAAAATAACTATTAAAGGTTTTACACAAGGATATTAACCACATAAGTTAAATCTTTGAACTGGTAGAAACAGATTTTTCCATTTTCATTATTTCTATAGATAGAATAAGGTGTTTATTTTCTCCCTTGCAAAAATGTTAATTAGGTTTAAGAGGCAGGATGACAAAGAGATAGCTATTATAAAATTAAATAATTTTCCTGTCACCTTTATCTAGTAACACGATTATTGATTGCCTGGAAGCAAATTAGATTTATAGGAAATATAAATAAATATCATAAGAGCTTAAAACCAGATTTCCTGAAACTGTATACTCCCACACAAACACCATTTTTCACCAAAAATCTAACAGATACTGGCATACGTGTTCTCACCCCCACTTTCACTTTCTCATCCACACTATTAAAATCGTGAAAAACAGCTCATTTTTAAAAGTCAGCCACAACTGACAAGGTCCTTGGCGTTACATGTTGGTCCCAGGCACTGCTGCCTTCACAATATTAAGAGATTCTTTTTTACCACTGTCCTATCTAATTTTTATGCTAATAATTATGTCTTAATTCCAAATATATAAAAAAATTTAAAGATTGTTGTTACTCTGCAAGCTATAATATAACCCCTAAATTCACTTTATAAGTATGAGTATCCTCAACATTAGCAACCAAACACTACCATGTTGGACACACATTAAAATATTAACACTACCATTTTTGCCGGTATAGAGATTTATAGTAAGACTATGCTATGTTATGAGTTACAAACAGCTTCACCTTCACAGTCCCTAAGCCATTTTTAAAACAGTCTCTTTTAGAATGAGAACAGAGGAAAACAGAGAGAACGGAAGAATTTTTCTGTAATCATGAACTCTCAGCAATTCTTTTCACTTAAGCTACAAGCCCTAAGTTTAAATATATATATATATATATATATATATATATATATATATATATATATATATCTAACAAACTGTTGAAACTTACTTGACAGTGACTCGATTTGATAAATCCTGTAGATCTCCAGGATGGAAAAGCTGGGCTTCTTTCAATCCAATCTGTTCACAAGCTTTCAAGAAAACGTTTATATTATCCTGTGAAAAGAAGTGGAAAGTGATTGCTTAGCTGAGCTCTCTCTCAGACAAAGGTTACAAATTTTTATGATATAACTTCGAAGCTTCAAAGTCCAATTACAGTCAGCAAAAGAGGCAGCAGCAAGACCCATGCATATGTATATTTGAAAAAAAATACATAGGGCTTGTACAGCCTTTCAGTCCTCCAGAGCATACACAGTCGTGCTATCTTATGCCCGGGCATACACTGTTTCTGTGATCTTTGTGACTGGCACGTTAAACATTACCTGTTACAGGACAAGTGCCTAGCCACTGAGCAGTAATCTACACTTTGATGTCAGCTCTGCTCTGCAAACAAACGCCCTCTTCCCAGCTTTGCACGGCAAGCCTCACCTCTCCTCTTTAAAAATAACTCCAGCTACTGACATTCACCCACCCAGAAACTGTTGGCAGGGAAGAAATAAGAGGAGGAACATTCTGTTTCTATGATTACAAATTACAGAACGACTGTGGAATACCACACCTGGAATCTGGGTTTGGTTGTTGAGCTGGCTCTTGACAGGCAGGGAAACCATACTATAGGACTGAGGAGAAACCTAGCGTTCATTGGCTAAATTGCATAGTTTGTGTGGCACATTACTCACTCCCTGCACCTGCCTCAAGAGCTGCCTCCAAAAAAAATGAAAGCCTATCCCCTCCCTCCAAGGTTGCCCTCGTATCTAATTTCAAAACCCAAATCCTCCATTCACAAACCAGTGCTTTTCGTTAATGTAAACTGCTGTGCAAACACAGATTACAGTATATGCTATTTTAAAGCCAGCTACATTTCAGAGACATACATTTGGTTACCAGAATTAACTTAGGCTTCATCTCTACTACTCTAAAAAAAAAAAAGAAGAAGAAAAGAAAACACTTTATGGGGTTGAGCTTGTGACAATCCCAGGCGGGTTCTCCATATTAACTGTTACAGTTCGCTGGTAAAGGGGTGGCCTCCCAGCATGCCAACACACATCTGTCCACTGAGGCAGCTGGTAATGCTACCTCTATGGTGTAAGCCTCCTTGAAAGCTCACCTCCCTCCCTAAGAGGCGACTTTCACAGACCAGAAGATAGTCTGCCACTTGGAGAAAGGCAATTACTCTTTTCCTAAGATAAAGTGGCTAAATTCTACAGCTTGGGTTCTTGGAGAGTAAGGGGATTCCGGGAAAGCACAAGGAAAGGTGTGGCAAGAGAAAAGCCCCACTGATTACTAAGGAAAGAGACATTCTAAAAAGCCACTATTTGTACAGGTAGGATCCTGGTCATTCCAATCTACTGTGAGTAAAAGGCAGTGCGAACTACCTAGCTGAAAGATGAAATCCACGAATCATTTTAAATAAGATGAAGTCAAAGAGTAAAGAAACTTGCAAGTCAAAAGTTGAACAGCTCAATGAAAGGTGTTTATTTTGTTTTTCATTTGACTTATTATGGAAAAAGGAGACACAATTTATTGGCAAAATTCCAAGAGGAGCAAAATGTGATAATTTTGTTAGGCCCATAGTTTCTAAAAAGTATACTATCTGTAATTATCAAATGATACAAATTAATGGTTTTAAAATTGGCCCTCTGAGAAGCAGGCAAGAAAAGATGGTTGGATGTACCAATACCCCAAGTTCCATAATGATATGGTTTGGCTGTGTGTCCCCACCCAATTCTCATCTGAAATTGTAATCCTCACATGTCAATGAAGGACCTGTAATCCCTGCATGCCAAGGGAGAGAGGCGATTGGATCATGGGGGCAGTTTCCCCCATGCTGTTCTCGTGATAGTGAGTGAGTTCTCAAGAGATCTGGTGGTTTTATAAGGAGCTCTTCCCCCTTCGCTCTCTCTCACCTGTCACCATGTGAGACATGTCTGCCTCCCCTTCCGCCATGACTGTAAGCTTTCTGAGGCCTTCCCAGCCATGCAGATCTGTGAGTCATTTAAATCTCTTTGCTTTGTAAATTACCCAGTCTCAGGCAGTTCTTTACAGCAGTGTGAAAATGAACTAATACACACAGGATGCAAGTCTCATATCAATAAAGGAAAAACAAACCATTAGAAGTCTTCACACCAATTCAACCAATTTGATTTGGTTCTGAATGTTTAAAGTATTACATAAAATATTAAAATAAGGTTAAACTAAAAGTAAACTTACTCAAATGAGAGCCAAAATGATTCTTCACATATTTCATACAAACATAATAGCATTCATCTAGTTGACAAATAGGTACAGATTGATAAGGATAGATAAATAAAGCCAAACTCTCCTCAAAAACCACCAAAGTAGAGAGAAAGAACTTGACATCTAAAGTGACTATACTTAGTTGAAGACAAAGTTCAAGAGAAGATACAAATTAATATGGCTAAATTCTAGCCTTAAATAAAGACTTTATTTTAACCAAAACAGCAGAATATCTTTTAAATCATTCAACGATGCTCAAGTTTAACACAGTACAACTTTGTAAACAAAGTCACACATGGCCTATGCAGCAGGACGAGGTTGTACTAAGATTGGTAATGTAGTCTCAGTCATTCCTACCGGATTTGAGCTCACTGGTAATTTATTCCTTGCAATTTCAAAGGATGCAGGCAAAGAGGTCCCTAAGGGTATATATAAAATTATAAAATAAAATTTTCATGACAGTTAAAACTTCAAGAAGCCACACCCAGCTCAACACATTAAAAGGGAAGTATTTAGTTATTTAATGAAATCATTTTCACTTGAAATTAGCAAAAATAAAAGGGAATATAAAGGACAAATTAAAACTAATCTTATCTAATTGGACTAGTCACCAGGACTCCAAGTTAACTTTGTCCCTAAACAACTGTGTGGCTTTGGAAAGAGAGTTAACATTTCTGGCCCCATTTTCCTCATCCCTGAAATGAGCAGTTTGTGAATCTGTAACCCATTATCAAGGGCAATCATTTTTCTCTGCAAAAGAAGAGGAGCCCAACCCTCCCTGGCCCAACCCATCACACAAATATTTCATTACCCAACTTCCATAAAATACTTCATGTCAAAATCCTGCTCTAAACATCTGTAAACCCTGTACTTTCAGGACCAAAAGTGGCTTCTCAAAGACAAACCAACATACACACACACACACACACACACAGAAACAATGAGCCCTAAATGTATCTAATAGCTCCTTTAAGCTTTAAATTTTTCTATGACTATGAATAAAGGCAGACACTACAAATTAAAGGTTCTAAAATTGGCCCTCTGAGAGGCAGGCAAGAACAGACACATGGCTTTAAGATTTTCATATTGTCTCCAATCTCCCTTCCACCCCTTATCCTTGAATCAATTATAAAGCAGCCATAACAGGTGTGGGGTGGAGTGGGCTAGGGTAACTTAGAGAGCTTAATGATCAGGAACAGCAGTTCTTACCACTGAGGTAGGATGGGGAAGCCACAAAGATCTACCAAGATAATCAAGGTTTGTATTTGTTCACTGTAGTACCCTATTAGTTATTTATTGGTGCATAATACATTATCCCCAAATTAAGCAGCTTAAGGGAATAGGTGTTTATGATTTCATTTAGTTTCTGAAGGTAATTCAGGAGTGGCCTTAGCTGAATAGTTCTGAATTGGGGGACCCTTCATTAGGTTGTAATTGAGATGTCAGCCATGACTACAGTCATCCCAAGGCTCTCCTGGAGCTTGGAGGAGCTGTTTCCAAGGCGGCTCACTCATGTGGCTGACAAATCAGGGCTGATTGTTAACAGGAAGCCTTGGTTCTTTACCAAATGGACATCTCCAAAGGGCTGCTTGATAGAGCCCGTGATCCAAGGAGCAAGATGGAAGTTGCAATGTCTTATGACGTAGCTTTTGAAGTCACATTCCATCATTTCCTCAACATCCTGTTGGTTACACAGATTAGCCCTATTCCATGTAGGTACAAAAGAACATAAACACCAGGAGGTGAGAATCATGGAGGGCTTTCTGGGGGACTGTCTACTACATTTCACTCTCTGGACCCACCTCAGTGATTCATGTCCCAACCATGTGCAAAACACACTTACTCCCTAATAAGGCCCCAAAATATTCATCCCTTTACAAGGTGAACTCGAAGTCCAAAATCTCATCATCTAAGTCAGATCCAGGAGTGTCTGAGGCTCTTCAGGTGTAATTCCTTAAGTATGGCCCTTAAGTAAAGTTCCTCTCAACTTGAATGTCAGTGAACTAAGACAAGTTACCTGCTCCCACACTCCCAACATGCAATAGAGTGACAGGTGTTAAGATAATCACTATAGACACTCTAGGTCAGAGAGTAGAGAAATGAAAGGCACACAGGAGTCACTGGTCCACAGAAATTCTGAAATCCTTCAAGACACAGGTTGGCAGTTCCTTCATGAAGACTCAAGGCCAGGTAATACTTCATGGTTTTTGGCTACACCCTCTGGATTCTTGGTGCCACCCTAAAAGTCATCTTTGCTTTTCACTGAAAAGTAGCCTATCTTTGTGGCTATGTAGGTTTTTCAATCTACTTCTTTACCCTACCCATAGCAATTGAGAGAATTAAGGGTCTCTTAATTTCATGATTCTCTATTCCTTTCAGTCTCAGCTGGCAGTGTTTCTGCAAATACAATTATCTCAAAGATACTACAGATCTTCTGTGAATCTTATTGGGGTTCATTCCATTAGACAAAAGATGCACCCATTAATCTCTTCAAGAGTAGCTCTTCTCTACCTTGGTCTCTTGCTGAGATGACTGGAGGACAATATCCTTAAGGTACTTAGAAGCCCTATTGCTTGACTCGACAGATCTGCAAGGTACCGTCTTGAATCTAAGAACTTAAAGAATTTTACAACCACATCCTCAACTCCTTTTTAGGCCTTATTTTCCTGCAAATGCTCTGAATTTAATCTATGCCTGAAAACCACATCTCAGTTCTAGCATCATTTACTTACTAAAGAGACTGACAATTTTCAAAAGCAGCAATTCCTATTTCTCTCATGTTTGTCACTCTATTCTTCACTTTCTCCTCTCACATTTTACTATAATCCACAAGAAGAATCGAGGCATCACTTCAACACTCTGTAGGTCACCTCACTAGACGAATGGAATCTCCCCAGTAGATCACTTAGTTAATTGGGTAGAATTCCTAGGTACAAGGAAGAGAATATCACAAAGTGAGAATCACTGGGACCATTTTGGAAGCTGGCTACCACAAGATTTTAATAATAAAGAATACAGACCAGTCAAAAATTTAGAATAGAAAAATAAACGTTTAGAAATGTTGAGTTTCAGATGCCCAGCTAGTAGTAAGTTAGGTTTGCAGCCCATGAGAAACATTTGATTTTAAAATATGGTTTGGGAGTCTAGCACACATTGGTAGTCATTGAAATTAGGGATGTCAATGTGCCCTCCTTGCCCTGAAAGCAAAGAGAAAGAAGGATTCACAGTCAACCACCAGCATTTAAAGGACAGTTAAAGAAAGAGGAGTCAAGAGAGAAAAATACCTGGCATCCAGATAAATCAGAAGAAAAGCAGAAGAGAATAGCATACGGAAAACAAGGGAAGAGAATACCATTATGGAAAACAAGGGAGAGAAAACAACAAGAGATTTCTTTCAGGAATAGAGAGGCAGATGATGCCATAAGAAAAACTACCCAAAGAATTTGAAAATCAAATAAAGTGGACATTTCATGGGAAAAAACTCCAGAAGACTCATGAGTAAATAATAAGCGGCAGTGAAGACCAGCCGCTGGCAACAGGTGAGGGACCACCCAGAATCTGAAAGACCTCCTTGGTCTTTCACTCTGCAAGTCTGTCTCCTACTCAAGCCTCCTATCAGTCCTGCCAAAGCTACCACTCCCCTGACCCTTCAGTGTTGGAATGCCTCATCCCTTGAGGGAAAAGGTGGGGAGAGAAGCAGTGCTCATTCTTATTCTCTTGACCCCAAATGTAGGGTTACATTCCACCTCCACCCAATATTTTGAGTTTGCAACAAACACAATTATACACTTCAATGGAATCTTAACTCTTCTCTATTTCCATTATAAATCCTGAAAAGAGTGTTAATGAGAATAGCATAAGGCCAATATGAATATTCTCACACTGGTGTCAAGGGTAAGACAGGACTTTGTTAACACCTCACCTTTCAGAGCCTTTCAACCCATTTTCCTTCCAAAAGCATTTATCAAGTAACATATTTTCATGTCATTATAGCACATGTCCTTGCTCTTTCATCAGTAATGTAAGTGCTTGGGAAGAAATGTCAGGACCCAAAGTTGAATTCATCATTCCTATTTAAGCAAGCTCTTATCAGTCAGTATAAGGGCTCTCTCATTTTATTTTGTTATTTTAATTATTTTCCTCCTCATCCCACATTCCCACTCACTCCCATTCCCTTCTATTAAAAAGATGCCTTCCCCCAGGTATATATCCTATATATATCCCAAAGAATTAAAAAGATTCCCAAATAAGTACATTACATGTACATGCATGTGCATGTACATATCAAAAGGTACAAACCGTTCTAATGTCTGCTAAGAGGTAAATGGATAAACATGTTGTGGTCTATCCATACAATGGAATAGCACTCAGCCATAAAAAGGAATGAAGTACTGATATGTGCTACAAAACATTATGGTAAGTGAAAGAAGCCAGAAAACAAAAGTCACATATTCCATTTGTATAAAATATCCAGAATGGATAAATCCAGAGACGAAATGCAGGTTGGTAGTTGCCAGAAGCTGAATGGAGGAGGAGGAAATGGGGAGAAACCACTTGATGTTAAGAGGTTTTACTTTGAAATATTAGAAATGTTTAATGGTTGCACAACATTGTGAATGTAATAGATGCTACTAAATTGTGTACTTTAAAATGGTTTTTAATGGTTTTAATACTTTATGTTATGTGAATTTCACCTCAAATTATTTTTTAATTTTTTAATGTCAATAGCTTTAGGGATACAAGTGGTTTTTGGTTACACAGGTGAACTATATAGTGCTGAAGCCTGGGATTTTAGTGTACCTGTCTCAAATTATTTCTTAAAGATGCCTTCTTTAATGTGTTTAAAAATATAAATGTCTAGTTGTATTAGTTCATTCTCATGCTGCTATAAAGAACTGCTCAAGACTGGGTAATTTATAAGAAAAGAGGTTTAATTGACTCACAGTTCCACAGGACTGGAGAGGCCTCAGGAAACTTAAAATCATTGTGGAAAGGGAAGCAAACACCTCCTTCTTCACATGGCAGAAGGAAGGAGAAGTGCTGAGCAAAAGGGGAAGAGCCCCTTATAAAACCATCAGATCTTGTGAGAACTCACTCACTAGCACAAGAATAGCATGGGGGAAACAACCGCCATGATTCAATTACCTCCCACCAGGTCCTTCCCACAACACCTGGGGATTATGGGAACTACAATTCAAGATGAGATTTGGGTGAGGACTAGTCTAGGCAAAGAATGTATGACTGAGACCTCAAAAGCACGGGCAACAAAAACAAGAATAGACAAACGGGATTTAAACTAAAAGGCTTCTGCACAGCAAAAGAAATAATCAACAAAGTGAAAAGGTCACCTGTGGAATGGGAGAAAATATTTGCAAACTATATACATCCAACAGCAGACTGATATCCAGAATTTATAAGGAACAACAAAAATCCAACTAAACCCATTAAAAAGTGGGCCAAGGATATGAATAAACCTTTTTCAATGGAAGACAAATGGCCAACAAAAATAAGAAAAAATGTTCAACATTACTAGTCAGAGAAATGCAACTTAAAACCACTATATCATTTTACTCCAATCAGAATGACTATTATTAAAAAGACAGAAAATGACAGATGTTGGAGAAAATGCAGAGAAACAGGAATGCTTATACACTGCTGGTGGGAATGTAAATTAGTGCAGTCTCTATGGAAAACAGTGTGGAGATCTGTCAAAGAACTAAAAATAGAACTACCATATGATCCAGCAATCCCACTACTTGACATCTACCCAAGGAAAAAGAAATCATTACATCAAAGAGATGCCTGCACTTGTATGTTTTCTGCAGCACTATTCACAATAGCAAAGATATGGAATCAACCTAAGTGTCCATCAATGAAGGACTGGATAAATAAAATGTGGTATACATCCACAATGGAATACTATTCAGCCATTAAAAAATGAAATCATGTCTTTTGCACTAATACAAATGGAACTGGAGGCCATTATCTTAAGCGAAACAACTCAGATGCAGAAAGACAAATACTACATGTTCTCATAAGTGGGAGCCAAATAATGTATACAAATGGAAGTAGAGTGTGAATGATGGACAATGGGGACTCACAGCATTGTGGGGATGGGAAGGGGGTGGATGATGGGAGGCTGCTTGGTGGATACAATGTGCAATGTTTCAGTGATGAATGCACTGAAGGCCCCTACTTCACCACAGTGTAATATATTAAGGTAGGAAAATTGTACTTGTGCCCCATGAATATAAATTTTTTTAAATGTTCTTTGGCCGGGTGCAGTGGCTCATGCCTGTAATCCCAGCACTGTGGGAGGCTGAGGTGGGTGGATCACCTGAGGTCAGGAGTTCGAGACCAGCCTGAATAACTCATGGTGAAACCCCGTCTCTACTAAAAATACAAAAATTAGCTGGGCATAGTGGTGGGCGCCTGTAATTCCAGCTACTTGGGAGGCTGAGGCAGGATAATCGCTGAACTTGGGAGGCGGAGGTTGCAGTGAGCCAAGATCACGCCATTGCACTCCAGCCTGGGTGACAGAGGGAGACTCTGTCAAAAAAAAAATAATAAAATAAAATAAAATGTTCTTTAACAAGTGCTGTTGCATATATATATATATATATATAGTCTAATTTACATAAATGTCATTATGCTCCAGATTTCTCTTATACATTGAATCATTTCATTATGCAAAAGTCTAAATCCTCATGAAAATGTACTACAACACCCTAGGCTCTTACCCTACCCAAAGTCACTTTCACTTTTACTTGAAGGATCAAAAAATATATATTTGATAAAATTTCAAGCATGACAACCTCCAAAATATAAAGGGAATACTCTGCATCAGGGAACCTTAATGTAGCAATACAGAAATGTCTACTCATGAGATCAAGCCAGTTAGACCCACTACTGCAAAAACTTCCTGAGTGTACAGGGTCAAAAGCTGTCATTATAAGCAAAAGTGAAAAGACACTTTTATAAACAGTGTAAAAATAGAGACAAGGTTAATAAAAGGATTTATTACAAAAGTCCTAAATAAGATCAAAATCCTAATTCTGAAAATGAGTGAAGTTGTTCTCAGGGCTGTGACCTAAAGGCCTTACAAAGCTTAAACCAAGGCTCCCAGAACGACACCACCTGGAAGTGTTCCCTGTCAATTAACCAAATACTCTTGTCATGATTACTTTGGCCTGGTATTCCCAGAAAGGGTTCTTGCCTACTTTAAACAAGTTTTCAATTTAAAAAAGAGCTGGTCAGGTGCGGTGGCTCATGCCTGTAATCCCTGCACTTTGGGAGGCTGAGCGGGACAGATCACAAGGTCAGGAGATCGAGACCATCCTAACTAACATGGTGAAACCCTGTCTCTACTAAAAATACAAATAATTAGCCAGGCCTGGTGGCAGGCACCTGTAGTCCCAGCTATTCGGGAGGCTGAGGCAGGAGAATGGTGTGAACCTGGGAGGTGGAGCTTGCAGTGAGCCGAGATCACGCCACTGAACTCTAGCCTGGGCGACAGAGCGAGACTCCGCCTCAAAAAAAAAAAAAAAAAAAAAAAAAGAGCTGAGTACATGATGATGCTGATCAATTTATCCTAAAGACAAGATACTAGGTGACCTCGACTCCTTTCTATTTATAATCTGGCAAAGTCCCTGCCTCCTCTAATCCTGCAATTGACAGTGCCAAAAATGTTAGCAAGTATGTGCCAGCAATCAAGAGATAACTATTACTTGAAGCAGAGAAATTCAGCTAAGTCCATATCTTAGCATTATGATTTATAGACATGGGACCCCAGTCAAACTCATGAGAGGGAGTCACACAGCCATCCCTCAGATGCAACTGATGCACAGTCAAAATGGAGGACCACTGACCCAGTCACTTGCTACACAAAGCGTGGCCACAGACCATCAGCATCAGGGTCACCTGGGAGCCTGCCAAAAATTCAGAATCTCTAGCTACACCCCAGACCTACTGAACCACACTCTGCATTTTAAGAAAATCCCTGGCCAGTGGTGGTTCATGCCTCTAATCCCAGCACTTTGGGAGGCCAAGGCAGGGCTCAACTCCTTGAGACCAGGAGTTAGAGACCAGGCTGGGCAACATAGTCAGACCCTGTCTCTCTACAAAAAAAAAAAATTATTATCCAGGTGCAGTGGCATGCACCTGTAGTCCTAGCTACTTGGGAGGCTGAAGTGGGAGTACAGCTTGAGCTCGGGAGTTTGAGGCTGCAGTGAGCCATGACTGCACCACTGCATTCCAGCCTGGGCAATAAAGCAAGACCCTGTCTCCAAAAAGGAAAAAAAAAAAAAAAAAAAAGGATCCCCCAGGTGAACTGAATTTTTGTGGACAAAAGTTTTTTGGCAATTAAAGTGAGGAAAAGGTTTTCATCAAATATAACTTAAGACAGTGTTTCTCTTTAGTATGCACATAAGTCACCCAGAGATTATGGAGTTTACTATTAGATCACCAAAAGTACTTGAATCTTATTCTTATGCTATATTGTGACCAGTTATTTTAAAGCAACTTCTAAGTAGCAGGGTGACTAAAATATATCCAAATTTGCATTTTAATTATACCGTTTCTATTAAGAAAGCAGTTGTGTGTGCTTTGATGTGCCAGCACTGGTTTTTTTTAATCTATTATTTTGGATAATCATCGCTTGTTATGGTATAACTAATAATGGCATAGCTAATAATAAACTTATTCTGCCAAGTAACACCTACATTTTATGACTATAATATATAGGCAAACACTCAGAGATCCAACGTCAATAGTTATTTGTGAAGAAAATAAGCAGTCAGTCTCAGCGATTTTTTTAAATTTTTCCTTGGAGAACCAATTTCTCTCCAAAAAAAAAAAAAAGGTGGGGGTGAGGGCTCAGCCATTTGCTGATAACAAAGGAACTAAGGACAAGGAGAGCCGTAAAGTTTCATAACATATGAAAGTAAAAATAGGAACCAACTAGGAGAGCTTAAAGGAATTGCCAAGAGACACTGTGGGCCCAAGGGATTACATAGGATAACAATGCCAGCACCATTTGGCAGAGCTGGAGCAACAGCCAAACCAACAAGGCAGAGCTGAGCTGGCAAGTTAGGGCAGCAGCAGGTCAGGGAGGGAGGGAGGGCTGAGCGTTCTGGTAAAGCCTAGTTGAAATGCTTCATCCACTCGGGTTACAATTAACTACATAAAGCAGTAACAGGCTGTGGCAAACTGCAGTATGAATTGACAGTCTTGTATATGATTCATCAAATTAAAATTTACATCAAAAATGAGATAATTCTAAAACTCACCTACTCTTTTTTTCCAAAGTGCTGAAATAGATGCTTAAGTTCCATTCTCAAGTTATCCATGTTCCAAAGCAAAACAAATAAGTAATTGCTTTAAGAAAAAATGTCACTGTGATGCTAAAATGCATATTTTATGAAGCACTAACACGTATTTAACAAGGAACACTATGTGGTAAAACTTTAAAGCCGGCTAGAAATTGGGGCACCTTTAGTGCAACCTGTCCCAACGATCTTTAGCATCACTTATATAGATAATGAGTCTGGATCATCACCTTTTGTTTAAAAATTTCCAGCCCCAGGGACTCACTGTTTTATGAGGCTGATTCACTTTTAATCCAGCACTTTGGGAGGCCCAGGCAGGAGTATTGCTTGAGCCCAGGAGTTCCAGACCAGCCTGGGCAACACAGTGAGCCCTCATCTCTACAAAAACCTTAAAAAATTAGCAGGGGGCCAGTGCCTGTAGTCCCAGCTACTCCAGAGGCTGAGATGGGAGGATCACTGGGAGCCCAGGAGGAGGAGGTTGCAATGAGCCAAGATCAGGCCACTGCACTCCAGCCTGAGTGAAGGAACCAGACCCTCTCTCAAAAAAAAAAAAAGAAAGAAAGAAAAAAGACAGTCTAAAGACTCCCTCACTGTAACTGTAAAACACTGATCCTAAATCTTCCTACCTAGTAATGCAAACTAAATCTCATCTTCCTCCTATGAGAGCCCCTTCCCTACTTAGACAATTCTCTTGCCTCATACTCCAACCTCACATCTTCTCTTTAGATGCCCTTTGTTTCCTCAACATCCATTGTCCCTCATGTGACATTTTCCAGTTATTCCCAACTGACCCTCCCCTTAATAGCTAATTTTCCTAAGCTAATATTTACTGAGTTCTTACGATATGCCAGGTAACATACTGAACCACTTTATGCTAATTATCTTATTCAAATTCTTACCAAAAAATGTTGTGAAGTCTTATTATCATTCCCACTTCACACATGAGGAAACTGAGGTGTAAGGGGTTACGTGACTTGCCCAAGGTCATACATTAAGTTGTGGAGCTGAGATTCAAATCCAGCAGTTAGATTCTTGAATCTGTGCTCTTAACCTCTGTATTCGTCTCCTATTATTTCCATAACAAATTGCCACTATTAAGTTGCTTAAAACAACACAATTTTATTATCTTACAGTTCTGGAGGTCAGAAGTCCAAAATCAGTCTCACTGATTTAAAATCAAGGTGCCCTTGGGACTATGTTCCTTCTGCTACACCTTTTAGGAGAGAATCCAGTTCCTCACCTTTTCCAGCTTCCGGAAGCCACCTGCATTCCTTGGCTCATAACCCTGTTCCTCCGTCTTCAAAGTCAGCAGCCTCATGTAATCTGCCAAGTAACACCTACATTTGATGACTACAAGATATAGGTAAATACTCAGAGATGCAACTCAAGGTGCCCAAGTAGCTCTCCTAGTTGGTCCCTATACATGAGGATCCCTCACTCAGCCATCTATCTGGTTCTCCCTCTCCTCGTTCCCTCTTCCTCTTACAGGGATGCTTGGGATTACACAGAGCTCACCGGGATCATGCAGGATATGCTCCCCATCTCAGGATCAACTGATTAGCAACCGCAATCCCATCTGCAACCTAATTCTTCCTTGCCTTGTAACATATTCACTATTTCCATGGATCACAATGTGAACATCCTTGGGGGCCATTATTCCACCTACCACAACTGCCATGCCACCTTAAAGACAAGTCCCTGTGGGTTATGTCCTCCTCCCTGGAATGAAGCATCTGTATCTCAAATACTGGACTCCAGGTGTGGCTAAACGTCACTCGAAGGCTCACTGATAATGCTCGTCTCATGAGAGTAACAGTGTAATTGTGAGAGTTTAGTGAGAAAAAAAGATAAAATGTGATTGGCAGTTTCTAGCATACAGTGAGTGGACAGAATTCACCTAACTTCTCGTGTTACAGGCTATGGGTGCTTTTCATTGTAGCATCTGTATTAGGCCATCAGCTGAGATCATGTGTGGCAGCAATAGCCTGGTGACACCAACATCACTGTTCACAGGAAGATGACCTGTGAGCTTTAATGAACCATGGGCTAGTCAAATTTAGAAGAAAAGTAAGTTGGATATAGAGAAGAATCTGAATTGTAAACCCTATGATGCTATCAGTGAGGTGCCATGGATAAAGGTTTAAAATGCATGATTAAGTTTGTAGACAATATAAAACCACCCTCGACTCACGTAACTGATTTTTTTTCCAACTAAAATATCATTGAAATTTATCCCTGATAAATATTCTTTTGGAGACTTAGGCCCATCCAGATCATTTTTTAGTCCAGATTTTTATATTTAGGACATTAGCTACATGTACAAACCGGACTAAGTATGTTTGCCAGGTTTTCACCCCATCTTTTTTTTTTAATGTAAACAAGGGAAGCACAAAGTCCTAAGGCCAACTACCAGAAACTTCACTTGAAGTTTACATGGATTTAAATATTTTGGCTTCCTGAAATTGAGCATGTTTACTCAACTATTTAAGATTTCACCTACAGAAGGTGTTATCTGGTCCACTTTTTCCCATCTTGACAATACTGAGGCCATGACAACAGGTACCTTGCAGGAATTAAAAAAAGATGCCTAAAGGGAGAAAACTGGTAATAAAAATGAATAAAATATAAATAAATAAAATGAACATAATGTCAGGGAGATGACAAGAGACCAAGGAAGCCAGAAACTCCCGTCTACAGGACATCCCATATAATGGTCGCTTTAGGGGAATGCAGGCCCATTGTTGGCAGATCCATCAATACAAGCCAGACACAGGGATTGCATCAAAAATCTCAGTATAAATAAATGTTGGCTCAAATTTTAAAAACAAAAACTCTACAAGATGAACAAAACCCACCCGCAGGCCATTCCACCACCTGTAGAGGGTTTCCCACACTCTCCATGGGGACACGCCCGTTGATCTGTTGCTTTACAGCATTTTGTTTCTGGTGAACAAGGCTGGCTTCCAGTGATCACCCCATTTCTTAATAATCACAAACTATCCCTTTTACCATCTTTTCCATGATGCTGCCAGGGAACAACATTTAAAATCTACATCACTCTTTTATATATATATATATTTACCAATTTGTGATCTTCTGCAACTTGCTTCATCCTCCACAGATTCTCTCTTGATTTTCCCCTACCCCCACCAACCTTCTGTCTCATATTTATTAACTCAATAAACTACTGGTGCAAAAGCCCCTCAATTCCCTCTCAATTCATTAGCAACTCCTATACACTCTTCCATCAAAACGTGGAAAATTTGACTACGTCTCAACAATACACACAGAGACCCTTGTTGCCACCATTCCCTCTTGCCTGGACTACTGCTTTTGTCTGGTTCTCAGGAGAAAGAGGATCAACCGGATGTATATTGAAAGAGATTTATTATAAGGAATCACAGAACCAGAGAAGTCCCAAAATCTGCAGTCAGCTGATGAGCTGATGGTATAGTTCACTCTCTAAGGCAGCAAGCCTCCTCTAAGAACCAGGAGAGCTAATGGAATGATGTGAGTTCCTGTCTGGAAAGCAGCAGGCTCTATACTTAAGAAAAGCCAATGTTTCAGTTCAAACTCCAGCAGTCAGGCAGAAGAGTTCCCTCTTGCTAGCAGGAGGGCTGGCCTTTTTTTCTAGTCAGGCCTTCCATGACTGGATGAGGCCCATTCACAGTAGGGAGAGCAATCTGCTTTACTCAGTCTACAGATTCAAATGTTAATCTCATACAATAACAGCCCCACAAACACACCCGGAATAATGACTGAACAAATATATCTGGGCACCCTATGGCCCAGTCAAGTTGACACATACGATTAACCATCATAACCACTGAAATTGTTCAACTGGCTTTCCCTCATCCTCTTGATTTCTTTCGGTTTATTTTTCACATAGCAACCACTGATTTTGTATTATTCTTAACAGTTTTATTGAGATAAAACTCACATACCATATAATTCACCCATTTGTGTACAATTCAACATTTTTAGTATAGTCACAAATATGTGCATCCTTCAACACAGGCAACCGATGACCTAACAACAGATTGTTCTCAAAAGCCCCCAATACTTTAAGTAAAATGTAGCCTACCCAACAAAGCCCATGATGCCTTAACAGCCTCACTTGACTACTTCTTCTCATTCTGTTCAGACCCTCAGGACTCTCCTTGCTGATTCCCTCTCTGTTCCTCTGTCTGGAAACCTCCCACTCACCCCACCAGGGCCCACTCCAGGCTCCTGATCAAATGTCAACTCAGAAAGATGTCCCTGAGCCTGTTTCTAAAATGCTTCTCATACACACACTCAATCATTCTTTATTCACATTGTTTTTTCAGTGTAACTATTGGTAACTGATAAGGTATTATATATTTTTTCACTGTAATTCTTGGCATCTGGAGCTGATATGCCATTTCATCACCTCTAGCATTTCTCCTGCACTCTCCACGGGAACTGGCACATGGATCTGTTGCTTTAGAGCACTGTGTTTCTGGTCGACAAGGCTGTACTCCCTGCAACCCCCCACTCCATGGCATGTCAGCCCCATAAGGGAGAAATGTTCTCTGTCTCTTTTACAGCTATGACTCTGCCTTGTTTATAGCTGTGTCCCAAGTTCCTGAAACAGTGCCTGACACATAGTAGATGTTCAATAAATATTTTCAGGATGGGAAGCACAGTCAGGGGCCTAAGATAAATTGGGTGACCAGTGCCTTCACACCAGTTTTACACCTTGGATTCTATTTCCTGTCAACTTCATTTGCTCTTCCCTTTTCAATTTCTATGTAACAAAAGGTACCTAAGGGGAGACATTCCAAGTTTATCTGAACGAAACTGTCATGTATGATATAATCCTACTCAAATACTGAAACAATTATTTTTACCTCTACAAGTTAATTACAGTGTTGCTTTAGTAATTCTAACTCATTAACGTTCAAAAAAAAAGTTGCCCTAAGGCTGAAACTTGGCAAGTAAATGTTCATCTTAGATTTAAAAACAGGCAGGTTTTGGAACTCTAGGAAGTGTTCTTAAACTTGTGCCAACGTTATGACTAAGAGATTATGCTAGAAATAAAATAGCAGTTTCTTCATTTGCAGTGCCACGTCATGAGGGTATTGGAAACAACTACAATGTTGACCCCAAATTGTTAAGTTTTCTTTCCGGGTGACACTGACCTTTAATTGGGAATGGAAGAGATATAGGCAGACAAGGAGACTCAAGGAAATTTCCTAAGAATACATTATAAATAACTCTACCATAATGAACTTATTTATATGCCATTTACATGACGGGTTAAGGCATTCAGATATTTACTGTCAAGTATTTGTTATCTTGAAGACAGCAATGCACAATCTTCAGTTTATTCATATTGGATAACCTCAAACTATGTCAAATTACAAGTGGTGATCCATAGAAGTTCCAGTAAAACAGACATTACAAAAAAATTACTTAAATTAATATACAACCTTGAAAAATGTCATTTTTTTAGTGTGTTTTCGTGGGGTTTTTGTTCTTTTTTTAACTTGCGCACATGCAGGTATGTTATACAGGTAAATTCATGTCATGGGGGTTTGTTGTACAGATTATTTCATCACCCAGGTACTAAGCCTAGCACTCATTTGTTATTTTTCCTGATCTTCTCCCTCCTCCCATCCTCCACTCTCATGTAGGCCTCAGTGCCTGTTGTTCTCCTCTGTGTCCATGTGTTCTCATCATTTAGCTCCCACTTATATGTGAGAACATATGGTATTTGGTTTTCTTTTCTTGCATTAGTTTGCTAAGGATAATGGCCTCCAGCTCCACTCATGTCCCTGCAAAGGACATGATCTCTTTCTTCTTTATGACTGCATAGTATTCTATGCTATATATGTACCATATTTTCTTTTTCCAGTCTACCATTGATGGTCATTTAGGTTGATTCCATGTCTTTGCTATTGTGAATTGTGCTGCAATGAACATAAACGTGCATGTGTCTTTATGATAGAATGATTTGGGTATATACCCAGTAATGGGATTTCTGAGTCAAATGGTAGATCTATTTTTAGCTCTTTGAGTAAACACTACACAGCTTCCCACACTGGTTGAACTAATTTACACTCCCACCAACAGTTCATTTTTCTCCACAACCTCACCAGCACCTGTTATTTTTTGACTTTTTAGTAATAGCCATTCTGACTGGTGTGCAATGATATCTCATTGTGGTTTTGATTTGCATTTCTCTAATGATTAGTGATGTCGAGCTTTTTTTTCATATGCCTATTGGCTGCATATATGTCTTCTTTTGAAAAGTGTCTGCCCATGTCCTTTGCCCACTTTTTTGTGGGGTTGTTTTTTCTTGTACATTTGTTTAAGTTGCTGTGGATGCTGAATATTAGATCTTTGTCAGATGCATAGTTTGCAAAAATTTTCTCCCATTCTGTAGGTTGTCTGTTTACTCTGTTCCTTTTGCTGTGCAGAAGTTCTTTAGGTTAATTACATCCCATTTGTCAATTTTTGCTTTTGTTGCGATTGCTTTTGGCATCTTTGTCATGAAGTTTTTGCTCATGCCTATGTCCAGAATGTTATTGCCTAGGTTGTCTTCCACAATTTTTATAGTTTGTGGTTTTACATTCAACTCTTTAATCCATCTTGAGTTAATTTTTGTATATGGTACAAGGAAAAGTTCCAGTTTCAATCTTCTGCATATGGCTAGCCAGTTATACCAGCACTATTTATTGAATAGGGAGTCCTTTCCTCATTGCTTGTTTTTGTCAGCTTTGTCAAAGATCAGATGGTTGTAAGTGTGCAGCCTTATTTCTGAGCCCTCTATTCTGTTCCATCGGTCTATGTGTCTGTTTTTGTACCATAACATGCTGTTTTGGCTACCGTAGCCCTGTAGTATAGTTTGAGGTCAGGTAGTATGATGCCTTCAGCTTTATTCTTCTTGCTTAGAATTACCCTGGCTATTGGGGCTTTTTTGGTTTCATATTAAAAAATTTTTTCCAGTTCTGTGAAGAATGTCATTGGTAGTTTGATAATAGCATTAAATCTGTAATTTGCTTTGGGCAGTATGGCTATATTAATGATTTTGATTCTTCTAATTCATGAACATGAAATGTTTTTCCATTTATTTGTGTCATCTCTGATTTCTCTGATTTATCTAAGCAGTGTTTGGTAGTTCTCGTTGTAGAGATCTTTCACGTCCCTGGTTAGCTGTATTCCTACGTATTTTATTCTTTTTGTGGCAACTGTGAATGGGACTGTGTTCCTAATTTGGCTCTAGGTAGGACTGTAGTTAACGTATAGGAATGCTAGATTTTTGTACATTGATTTTGTATCTTGAAACTTACCTGAAGTTGTTTAACAGCTTAAGGAGCTTTGGGGCCAAGACTATGCAGTTTTCTAGTTATAGAATCAAGTTGTCTGCAAACAGGAATAGTTTGACTTCCTCTCTTTCTATTTGGATGCCACTTATTTCTCTTGACTGATTGCTCTGGCCAGGACTTCCAGTACTATGTTGAGTAGGAGAAGTAAGAGAGGGTATCCTTGTCTTGTATCAATTTTCAAGGGCAATGCTTCCAGCTTTTGCCCATTCAGTATGATGTCATCTCTGGGTTTGTCAAAGATGGCTCTTATTATTTTGAGGTATATTCCTTCTCTACCTAGTTTATTGAGAGTTTTAACATGAAGCAGTGTTGAATTTTATCAAAAGGCTTTTCTGTATCTATTGAGATACTCATGTGGTTTCTGCCTTTAGTTCTGTTTATGTGATGAATTACATTTATTGATTTGCCTATGTTGAACCAACCTTGCATCCTAGCAATAAAGCCTGCTTGATCATGGTAGATAAGCTATTTGATGTGCTGCTGGATTCAGTTTGCCAGTGTTTTGTTGAGGATTTTTGCATCGATGTTCATCAAGGACAATGGCCAGAAGTTTCCTTTTGAAAACATCAGTGTAAACTGACCTTATTTTTAGTAAATGGCTAAGTTTTATGCTATAAATTCTTACACAAGTAGAATAATACATTGATAATGGTAATACTATAGTACTCTCCTATGTCTTTATTTAGAAGAAAAAAATACTCTGTTTTTGTTATTGGTGTTTTGTTTTTAAGGAAATTGATGAGATTGACAAACTAGTAAAATAAGAACGTTTAAATGTTAGTGTTTGAAGCATTATGTCACAAATTGTGACAGTGGCTCACCCTCCCTTTGAAATAAAAATATTTATTCAATGTAGTTTTAATAAAGAACCACAATTTAGCAGTTTTAATCAAATTTATTGATATCCTTTAACATTCACTGTCTCTATTAGGAAATGAAAGAAAAAGTTAAAAATCAAATATCTTTTAACTCAACGAAACACCAAGGTCTGATGCAACAGATATGAAATTGCTCCAATACACTGATAGGTGAAAAATAAGTAAAAGTTAAAGACCACGATAATTTACAGAAATATACAGACTTCAATATTTATCTAATGTACCAAAAAACAAAAGCAGACTTGAGGCAGAAGTTGTGCCAGATCCTTGCTACAGGAGGGGACTTCAGTGTTGCCCCTCCACACCCTCCTTAAGTTGCAGAGGCTGTTTACATCCATCTGATGATGGAGGTCATGACAGCCAGAATCAGCCCAGTACCAATGCTGCTGTTAGTGACTAGGCATGTAATCAGGCAAGGATGAGGGAGTCACACAGAATTCACCCAGCAGAAACCTTTCTTAAATTTTCTAGGTAGATATTCTCCTCAAACAAATCTACAAAATCAGCAATAAAATTCCAGAAGAGAAAACAGACACTAATGATCTTACCTTTAAGTGGTTATTTTAAACTAGCTCTACAATACCACCTTCCCATCTCTTCCCATGTTGTTGCTTATATCAGTATTTTGCTTCTTTAATTTACGTTATTTATTGAAAGAGATGGAGTCTCACTCTGTCACCCGGGCTGGAGCGCAGTGATGCAATCATAGCTCATTGTAGCCTCAAACTCTTGAGCTCAAGCAATCCTCCCGCCTTGACCTCCCAGAGGGCTGGGATTACAGGCGTGAGTGACCAAACCCAGCCCCAGTGTTTTGTATACTTCAATATCCAAACATACTCACAAATGTCTGTCTTGCTTATTACCACTAGAGAGATACTCCCTCTGAGACACACATGGGGCTTGACCCAGCACAGAGCAACCCTCTGTATCACCACTCTTTCAAGCAAGGCACATATTGTCTGCTTATTCCTGTAACTCATCCAAGCCACATTCTAATATTCCTTAAGTATTTTCTCTTCAACCATACAAAATTCATTCCGGCCTCCTACCCAGAAAAGTGCTACCCTTGAATGAAAACAGTAATTATATTTGTACTTTTTATGTTATTTCAACTTAGATGAGAAAGAAGAGAAAAGAGAAGTGGGTTTTTTCCCCAAAAGAGTACTCTGTCTTGAGGTCTTATCTCTTGGTTTCATTTTTGGAAAGGGCCCACAAGCTCCAGGGTCCCACAAACCTCCCCTCTCCTCCTGAAGAGAGAGTAAGTGGGGATAGGACAAACAGAGTCATGGCACAAGAATGATTTTTAGAAAAGTACAGGACAAAACTTGGGTAGAAATATTTAAATTATACAGCAGGTTCCCCAGGTGAATTTTCTATTGCTGCTGGAAAGGAACAACCCGATGTGTCAGCAGTGATCACCACATAGAGCAGGTCACACCATTTTGCCGTGGGAGAGTGAGGGGAAGTGTGTAGGAGAGTAAAGATGAAAGAGTCAGAAGTAATTTCACACAGGTACAAGAACATTAGCCAATAAAAACTTTCCAGAAAATAGCAGTAAGAAGGGATGCATAGACTTGCCTTTTATTTATTTCCCTTGCCATTATGAAGGCAAGGGAAACTGATACAACCAACATCTTAAGCTAGCTGGCATCACTGCCCATTTCCTGCTTTCTACAGCATTCCTGAATGAGGAGACAATCTTCCCAGCCTCTATGGTCATGCCTTACACATTCTACTCCTGAAAGTAATCTGAAAGATGCTCAATTCAGCACATATTTTTTACACAAATGTGAATATACTGAGGATTTTCCCACTGAGCCCACTGACACAGACATTCAGAGGAATTTGATTCAAACCAAATTTTCTAGAATATCTTTGCTTTTCAAAGGGAAATTAAAATGGAAAGCATAAGTAGGTAATCAAATCTACAGTCAGCCAGCCAAAGAGCCTGTGTAAAGGGCAGTGTTTAATTTCTTAATTCTTTAGCTCAGTAGTTCTCAATCAGGGACGATTTTATCCCATGGGAGTCACTGGCAATGTCAAGAGATATTTTTAACTGTCACAAATGGGGGAATGGCATCTAGTGAGTAGAGGCCAGGGATACTGCTCAAGATTCCACAATGCACACGACAGACCTCCACAACAAAGAATTATCTGGCCAAAGTGTCAACAGTGCCAAGGCTGAGAAACCTTGCTTTAGCTAAATGCAAATAAATCATGAGTGGTCCAGGCTGACTATAGGTTTTGGGGTTAATGACATCCCTGATGTTTCTACACATTTTATATTTTGTGCACACTAACATATCAGATGGTAAACATTATTCTGGTTCAATAGCTCTTCTTACCATCAGGATATCTCACCTGTTTTTCAAGGTTTTGTTTTGAGATTGGGTTTTTTAAAAAAAATCCCAAATAAAGTTTTGGTTTTGAGTTTCAGTGATTTGAACATACCCACATTTAACAACAGCTATTTTTCTGGAAGACTGAAACTCTTGGGTTAGATTTTTTTAAAATCATGGCTTTGTGAAGAACAGAAAGAAGAGATAGAGAACATGTATTTCTTTATAAAATTAAACTCAGCCAAGTGAGAAAAGCCCTATCTCTATAAGAAAAAAAAATCTAGGAAAACATGGTTACTGTCCTCCCAAAGAAAAAATAATTGCATGAATGTTTCAAGCAAAGCATTCAATATATTTCCAAACCATCTAAACATCTCTCTCTGTATTGCCATTGCTCAAGGGATATCTTCTATGGTTTTCCCACAGGTCCATATGCAAAAGGTAAATCCATTGCCCTGACACCGAAGCTAAATACACATGGTAGCTGAGGTTACTTGGATGAAAAGCATAGCTATAGCAAAGGATGTAAGAAAGGAGTAATGGAAGATGGGGTGTGGAACACCGTAACAACTCAGCTTAAACGCTTACACAGAAATTTTTACTATATTTGAATCGCCTTGGTGTATCTACCTTACACAAACCTCCTTCACAGTACCCACGTCAACCTGAACTGAATGAGCCAAAAAAAAAAACAACACTCCTGACCACAGCTCATTTGGCCAAGACGACTGTCTTCTTATGGAACTCATCCACAGGCTGGCCAGTGACCTGGGATATCTGTAGCCTTCAAAGAAAAGGAATCCATTCAGATTCCTCTCTGGGAACCTCAACTAAGAGACACCAAAAAAATTCTGCTGGAAATGGGGAAAACTGGGTGAAGAGTACAGAGGACATTTTTGTACTTTTTTTTTTTTTTTTTTGGCAGCTTCCTGTGAATCTATATTTATTTCAAAGTAAAAAGTTTTTTTTTTTTTAAAAAAAAGGTATTAACTAAAACATGTACCTATCTGTATTAATTTCCTAGAGCTATATTTGGTACTTTGTTCCTTTTGGTACAACGTACCAAAAACCAGGTGGCTTAAGGCAACAAAGATTTTTTGTCTTACAATTCTGGATGCTACAAGTCCAAAATCAAGGTGTTAGCAAAGCCACACTCCCTATGAAATCTATGATTTGCCAGCAATCGCAGGTGTTCTCTGGCTTGTAGATGCATCACTCCAATCCTATCTTTATATGGCATTCTTCCTGTGTGTCTGTGTTTTCACAGGCCATCTTTTTAGAAGGACACCAGTCATATTAAGATCAGGGGCCCTCCTTACCCCAGTATGAGCTCATTATAACTAGTTATATCATCTCCAACAACTCTATTCCCAAATAAGGTCACACTCTAAGGTACTGGGGCTTAGGACTTCAATATATTTAATTTTGGGGTTGGGGGGAACAATTCAACCTATAGCACTATCCCATCAAAGACCCAATTCTAGAATCTATTATTTTTCACAATGGAAATCTTGTTCATTCATTTCTTTAAAAAACCTTTGATCTCCTATACGTATCAGTCACTATGCTAGATGCTGTGAACACAAAAATGGCTAGTATGACAAGTCTGGCTCAGATTATTCATTCTTCTTCTGGAAGTGTCAACTAAGGCTTCTAACATCCTCCTCCTCAAGGAATCCTTAGAGGTCAGTCTTCACAGTTCCCCTACAACTGCTCATGGACATGCAACAAATGTCACAGTCCACTGTAATGCTCTGTGGCACATTTATTACGTGGTGCTTTCTTGCTTGTTTGCTAATTTATTTGCCTTGTCGTCCCTCCTTCACTAGAATGTAAACTCTTTGAGATCATGGTTTGTGACTTCTTTGTTCCTCTGATACGCAGCTGTAAACTAGAAAAATCTTCAACCTAGTAGGCATTCAATTATTTATTTAAAAAACAAACATTTTTTGACTATCTGCATGTCAGACCATCTGTATATTATCCTTTTAGTCCTCATAACAACCCTTCCAGGCATCTGCTGGAGCCCTAATTCATACTTGGAATTAAGGCTTTGAAAAGTTTTAATATAACCATCCTGACAAACAGGCATCAGAAGGAGTCAAGTGAGGCACGATGACAACTTTAAACCAATTGGGCTTAGCCCAATTCTGCAGCTGTGGTCACTCTTATGCTCCTATAGCCAATCGAAAATGCTCAGTGTCCTGTATTCGAAAAATATTCCTATTTAATATACCGGAAATACAGTTCACTTTAATTTCTAAAGATAAAATCTAAACTAGATAGAATTTCTGAAGCTTGAAATAGAAATACTTGGAGAGATCTCTGAATTTAAAAATAAAATACATTTGTGCTTTCATATAATCATACGATCAGAAAATTGAATAAAACCTCCACTGGCCAACAACAACAAACCACTACAATTCGAGCATTCCAAATATGCAGGGTGTTTGAGATCAAAGTCTAATTTGCTTTAAAATGCATGTAATTGATCCAAGAAATGACAATTTTAAATTAAAGCAATAAGCTATTTAATTCAAGCCATTTGAAAAAATATTTTCAATACTATTGAAACTTACTATTAAAAGTATATTATATAATAATAAGTTATTTTATAAGTCATTTTTATATAAAGCTTATTTGTTTTATTAAACTGAATATTTCCTCCAAGAAAGCGCAGTGGCTCACGCTTGTAATTCCAGCACTTTGGGAGGCCGAGGCGGGCAAATCCCAAGGTCAGGAGATCAAGACTACCCGGGCCAACGTGGTGAAACCCTGTCTCTACTAAAAAAAATACAAAAAAAAAAAAAAATTAGCTGCATGTGGTGCCGCGCGCCTGTAGTCCCAGCTACTCAGGAAGCTGAGGCAGGGGAATCGCTTCAACCCAGAAGGCGGAGTTTGCAGGGAGCCAAGATCACCCCACTGCTCTCCAGCCCAGCGACAGAGTAAGACTCCATCTCAAAAAAATTTTAAAAAAGACTTCAAAAACTAAATTTTTTTCATTTTATTCCTTAAATAACAAACCTCTTCTGACTCACTGTATTACTAGTAGAAAATTGTGTGTGTGTGTGTGTATACATATACACACAGAACCCACCAATCTTAGGTGTTCTCCTATTTTTGGAAAGGGCTCACAAGCTCCAGGGTCCTACAAACCTCCCCTCTCCTCCTGAAGAGGGGGTGAGTGGGGGTGGGACAAATAGAGTCACAGCATGAGAATGATTTTTAGAAAAGTACAGGATAAAACTTGGGTAGAAATATTTAAATTGTACAGCTCTATGTGTATGTATATACATACACACACACATACACACGTAATTTTTTTTTTTTTTTTTTTTGAGACGGAGTCTCGCTCTGTCGCCCAGGCTGGAGTTCAGTGGCATGATCTTGGCTAACTGCAAGCTCCACCTCCTGGGTTCACACCATTCTCCTGCCTCAGCCTCCCCAGCAAGTGGGACTACAGGCACACGCAGCCATACCTGGCTAATTTTTGTATTTTTAGTAGAGACAGGGTTTCACCGTGTTAGCCAGGATGGTCGTGATCTCCTGACCTTGTGATCCGCCCGCCTTGGCCTCCCAAAGTGCTGGGATTAAAGGCGTGAGCCACCGCACCCGGCCTATATAATTTGAAACCACTAAAATTATTAGGTCAGCTGTCTATTAATGATAGATATAGAATGGAGGCAACTTGGTAGGAAGGAAGGAATTAATATTTGAGCCCAGCTGCTCTGGGAACTTTATGCATATTTTATTTTGAAATAAAATTATTAAAAATTTTTCATTCCTTCTCTCCTAGACAGATATTTTCTGAGAAACACTCTGCAACCAACACCCTTATCAAGAATTTAATGACATTTTCATAACTTGTGCAAATCCAGAAATTTTGGTATTGCTAACTTTAATTACCCATGCCTTTAACATCTGTAAACACATGAATGGTCAAACAGAAGCTTCCTGAATGCACTATAAACAGCATGAATAGTGTAAAAATAGTAAGGTTTCTGTTTACATTCTAATTATTAGCTATTTTAAACTTCAGAGTTTTCTGAAGTTGACTTAACAGACTCCTATCATTGCGTTGATTTTTAAGGATTTCTAACATTTTAAAAATTATCCATCATTTGTATTTGATTGTAAATTATTTCCGCAGACAACGCCCCACATTATTATTGTCCTCTGAAATGTCTTACCCCGTCTGAGTAGCTACCTTGGGACAGTGTGGGGTATATTTTATACACAAAATCCTGATATGAAAGCTAGAAAGAACCTACAGAACCATCACATTCATTTTATGGGTAACATTATTGCGGCAAAGAGAAAGACAGAGACTTGTGCAACCTCACACAGGACTTTGGTGGGAAACCTATTACATAAAGTAACAGAGTTAGCAGGCCTTGACTATTTTGGAAATGCACTTAGGATCTGTGTGCTGGCTGAGGGTAATGCACAAGCATCATGTGGCAGAAACATAACAACTGGTGCACATTTCGCAATCTGGGCCACCATTGTGGTAGCCAGCAAACAGCGCACACAGGGCTGAGCTTCAGAAGGTGACCCTGAACAAATGCAATTTGTGGAAGAAATAAGCCAAGAAAGGAAATATATGAAGTTTGAGGGCACAAACATCAAAACAAACAAGCAATTAAAAATTAAAATAAGGGAGGAGCCAAGATGGCCGAATAGGAACAGCTCCAGTCTACAGCTCCCAGCATGAGCGACGCAGAAGACGGGTGATGTCTGCATTTCCATCTGCGGTACCGTGTTCATCTCACTAGGGAGTGCCAGACAGTGGGCGCAGGACAGTGGGTGCAGTGCACCATGCATGAGCCAAAGCAGGGTGAGGCATTGCCTCACTCGGGAAGCGCAAGGGGTCAGGGAGTTCCCTTTCCTAGTCAAAGAAAGGGGTGACAGATGGTACCTGGAAAATCGGGTCACTCCCACTTCAATACTGCGCTTTTCTGACGGGCTTAAAAAACACCACACCAGGAGATTATATCCCACACCTGGCTCGGAGGGTCCTACGCCCACGGAGTCTCGCTGATTGCTAGCACAGCAGTCTGACATCAAACTGCAAGGCAGCAGCGAGGCTGAGGGAGGGGCGCCTGCCATTGCCCAGGCTTGCTTAGGTAAACAAAGCAGTTGGGAAGCTCAAACTGGGTGGAACCCACCACAGCTCAAGAAGGCCTGCCTGCCTCTGTAGGCTCCACCTCTGGGGGCAGAACACAGACAAACAAAAAGACAGCAGTAACCTCTGCAAACTTAAATGTCCCTGTCTGACAGCTTTGAAGAGAGCAGTGGTTCTCCCAGCACGCAGCTGGAGATCTGAGAACGGGCAGACTGCCTCCTCAAGTGGGTCCCTCACCCCTGACCCCTGACCCCTGAGTAGCCTAACTGGGAGGCACCCCCCAGTAGGGGCAGACTGACACCTCACATGGCCGGGAACTCCTCTGAGACAAAACTTCCAGAGGAACGATCAGACAGCAGCATTCGCGGTTCACGAAAATCCGCTGTTCTGCAGACACCGCTGCTGATACCCAGGCAAACAGGGTCTGGAGTGGACCTCTAGCAAACTCCAACAGACCTGCAGCTGAGGGTCCTGTCTGTTAGAAGGAAAACTAACAAACAGAAAGGACATCCACACCAAAAACCCATCTGTACATCACCATCATCAAAGACCAAAAGCCGACAAAACCACAAAGATGGGGAAAAAACAGCAGAAAAACTGGAAACTCTAAAAAGCAGAGTGCCTCTCCTCCTCCAAAGAAACGCAGTTCCTCACCAGCAATGGAACAAAGCTGGACAGAGAATGACTTTGACGAGTTGAGAGAAGAAGGCTTCAGACAATCAAACTACTCCGAGCTACAGGAGGAAATTCAAACCAAGGCAAAGAAGCTGAAAACTTTGAAAAAAATTTAGACGAATGTATAACTAGAATAACCAATACAGAGAAGAGCTTAAAGGAGCTGATGGAGCTAAAAGCCAAGGCTCGAGAACTACGTGACGAACGCAGAAGCCTCAGGAGCTGATGCGATCAACTGGAAGAAAGGGTATCAGTGATGGAAGATGAAATGAATGAAATGAAGCAAGAAGGGAAGTTTAGAGAAAAAAGAATAAAAACAAACAAACAAAGCGTCCAAAAAATATGGGACTATGTGAAAAGACCAAATCTACATCTCATTGGTGTACCTGAAAGTGACGGGGAGAATGGAACCAAGTTGGAAAACACTCTGCAGGATATTATCCAGGAGAACTTCCCCAATCTAGCAAGGCAGGCCAACATTCAGATTCAGGAAATACAGAGAACGCCACAAAGATACTCCTTGAGAAGAGCAACTCCAAGACACATAATTGTCAGATTCACCAAAGTTGAAATGAAGGAAAAAATGTTAAGGGCAGCCAGAGAGAAAGGACGGGTTACCCACAAGGGAAGCCCATCAGACCAACAGCGGATCTGTCAGCAGAAACTCTACAAGCCAGAAGAGAGTGGGGGCCAATATTCAACACTCTTAAAGAAAAGAATTTTCAACCCAGAATTTCATACCCAGCCAAACTAAGCTTCATAAGTGAAGGAGAAATAAAATACTTTACAGACAAGCAAATGCTGAGAGATTTTCTCACCACCAGTCCTGCCCTAAAAGAGCTCCTGAAGGAAGCGCTAAACATGGAAAGGAACAAGCGATACCAGCCGCTGCAAAATCATGCCAAAATGTAAAGACCATCGAGACTAGGAAGAAACTACATCAACTAACGAGCAAAATAACCAGCTAACATCATAATGACAGGTTCAAATTCACACATAACAAGATTAACTTTAAATGTAAATGGACTAAATGCTCCAATTAAAAGACACAGACTGGCAAATTGGATAAAGAGTCAAGACCCATCAGTGTGCTGTATTCAGGAAACCCATCTCACATAGGCTCAAAATAAAAGGATGGAGGAAGATCTACCAAGCAAATGGAAAATAAAAAAAGGCAGGGATTGCAATCTCAGTCTCTGATGAAACAGACTTTAAACCAACAAAGATCAAAAGAGACAAAGAAGGCCATTACATAATGGTAAAGGGATCAATTCAAAAAGAAGAGCTAACTATCCTAAATATATATGCACCCAATACAGGAGCACCCAGATTCATAAAGCAAGTCCTGAGTGACCAACAAAGAGACTTAGACTCCCACACAATAGTAATGGGAGACTTTAACACCCCACTGTCAACATTAGACAGATCAACGAGACAGAAAGTCAACAAGGATACCCAGGAATTGAACTCGGCTCTGCACCAAAAGGACCTAATAGACATCTACAGAACTCTCCACCCCAAATCAACAGAATATACATTTTTTTCAGCACCACACCACACCTATTCCAAAATTGACCACATAGTTGGAAGTAAAGCTCTCCTCAGCAAATGTAAAAGAACAGAAATTATAACAAACTGTCTCTCAGACCACAGGGCAATCAAACTAGAACTGAGGATTAAGAAACTCACTCAAAACCGCTCAACTACATGGAAACTGAACAACCTGCTCCTGAATGACTACTGGGTACATAACGAAATGAAGGCAGAAATAAAGATGTTCTTTGAAACCAACGAGAACAAAGACACAACATAACAGAATCTCTGGGACACATTCAAAGCAGTGTGTAGAGGGAAATTTATAGCACTAAATGCCCACAAGAGAAAGCAGGAAAGATCCAAAATTGACACCCTAACATCACAATGAAAAGAACTAGAAAAGCAAGAGCAAACACATTCAAAAGCTAGCAGAAGGCAAGGAATAACTAAAATTAGAGCAGAACTGAAGGAAATAGAGACACAAAAAACCTTTCAAAAAATTAATGAATCCAGGAGCTGGTTTTCTGAAAGGATCAACAAAATTGATAGACCGCTAGCAAGACTAATAAAGACAAAAAGAGAGAAGAATCAAATAGACGCAACAAAAAATGATAAAGGGGATATCACCACTGATCCCACAGAAATACAAACTACCATCAGAGAATACTACAAAACCCTCTATGCAAATAAACTAGAAAATCTAGAAGAAATGGATAAATTCCTCGACACATACACTCTCCCAAGACTAAACCAGGAAGAAGTTGAATCTCTGAACAGACCAATGACAGGATCTGAAATTGTGGAAATAATTCATAGCTTACCAACCAAAAACAGTCCAGGACCAGATGGATTCACAGCCAAATACTACCAGAGGTACAAGGAGGAACTGGTACCATTCCTTCTGAAACTATTCCAATCAATAGAAAAAGAGGGAATCCTCCCTAACTCATTTTATGAGGCCAGCACCATCCTGATACCAAAGCCAGGCAGAGACACAACAAAAAAAGAGAATTTTAGACCAATATCCTTGATGAACATTGATGCAAAAATCCTCAATAAAATACTGGCAAAACGAATTCAGCAGCACATCAAAAAGCTTATCCACCATGATCAAGTGGGCTTCATCCCTGGGATGCAAGGCTGGTTCAATATATGCAAATCAATCAATGTAATCCAGCATATAAACAGAACCAAAGACAAAAACCACATGATTATCTCAATAGATGCAGAAAAAGCCTTTGACAAAATTCAACAACCCTTCATGCTAAAAACTCTCAATAAATTAGGTATTGATGGGACGTATCTGAAAATAATAAGAGCTATAAGAGCTATCTATGACAAACCCACAGCCAATATCTTAATGAATGGGCAAAAACTGGAAGCATTCCCTTTGAAAACTGGCACAAGACAGGGATGCCCTCTCTCACCACTCCTATTCAACATAGTGTTGGAAGTTCTGGCCAGGGCAATTAGGCAGGAGAAGGAAATAAATGGTATTCAATTAGGAAAAGAGGAAGTCAAATTGTCCCTGTTTGCAGATGACATGATTGTATATTTAGAAAACCCCATCATCTCAGCCCAAAATCTCCTGAAGCTGATAAGCAACTTCAGCAAAGTCTCAGGATACAAAATCAATGTGCAAAAATCACAAGCATTCTTATACACCAATAACAGACAAACAGAGAGCCAAATCATGAGTGAACTCCCATTCACAATTGCTTCAAAGAGAATAAAATACCTAGGAATCCAACTTACAAGGGATGTGAAGGACCTCTTCAAGGAGAACTACAAACCACTGCTCAATGAAATAAAAGAGGATACAAACAAATGGAAGAACATTCCATGCTCATGGATAGGAAGAATCAATATCGTGAAAATGGCCATACTGCCCAAGGTAATTTATAGATTCAATGCCATCCCCATCAAGCTACCAATGACTTTCTTCACAGAATTGGAAAAAACTACTTTAAAGTTCATATGGAACCAAAAAAGGGCCCGCATCACCAAGTCAATCCTAAGCCAAAAGAACAAAGCTGGAGGCATCACGCTACCTGACCTCAAACTATACTACAAGGCTATAGTAACCAAAACAGCATGGTACTGCTACCAAAACAGAGATATAGACCAATGGAACAGAACAGAGCCCTCAGAAATAATGCTGCATATCTACAACTATCTGAGCTTTGACAAACCTGACAAAAACAAGCAATGGGGAAAGGATTCCCTATTTAATAAATGGTGCTGGGAAAACTGGCTAGCCATATGTAGAAAGCTGAAACTGGATCCCTTCCTTACACCTTATACAAAAATTAATTCCAGATGGATTAAAGACTTAAACGTTAGACCTAAAACCATAAAAACCCTAGAAGAAAACCTAGGCATTACCATTCAGGACATAGGCATGGGCAAGGACTTCATGTCTAAAACACCAAAAGCAATGGCAACAAAAGCCAAAATTGACAAATGGGATCTAATTAAACTAAAGAGCTTCTGCACAGCAAAAGAAACTACCATTAGAGTGAACAGGCAACCTACAAAATGGGAGAAAATTTTCACAACCTACTCATCTGACAAAGGGCTAATATCCAGAATCTACAATGAACTCAAACAAATTTATAAGAAAAAAACAAACAACCCCATCAAAAAGTGGGCGAAGGACATGGACAGACACTTCTCAAAAGAAGACATTTATGCAGCCAAAAAACACATGAAAAAATGCTCATCATCACTGGCCATCACAGAAATGCAAATCAAAACCACAGTGAGATACCACCTCACACCAGTTAGAATGGCAATCATTAAAAAGTCAGGAAAAAACAGGTGCTGGAGAGGATGTGGAGAAATAGGAACACTTTTACACTGTTGGTGGGACTGTAAACTAGTTCATCCATTGTGGAAGTCAGTGTGGCGATTCCTCAGGGATCTAGAACTAGAAATACCATTTGACCCAGCAATCCCATCACTGGGTATATACCCAAAGGATTATAAATCATGCTGCTGTAAAGACACATGCACATGTATGTTTATTGCAGCACTATTCAAAATAGCAAAGACTTGGAACCAAGCCAAATGTCCAACAATGATAGACTGGATTAAGAAAATGTGGCACATATACACCACAGAATACTATGCAGCCATAAAAAATGATGCGTTCATGTCCTTTGTAGGGACATGGATGAAACTGGAAATCATCATTCTCAGTAAACTATCGCAAGGACAAAAAACCAAACACCGCATGTTCTCACTCATAGGTGGGAATTGAACAATGAAAACACATGGACACAGGAAGGGGAACATCACACTCTGGGGACTGTTGTGGGGTTGGGGGATGGGGGAGGGATAGCATTAGGAGATATACCTAATGCTAAATGACGGGTTAATGGGTGCAGCACACCAGCATGGCACATGTATACATATGTAACTAACCTGCACGTTGTGCACATGTACCCTAAAACTTAAAGTATAATAATAATAAAAAAAGAGAAAAAAGCAAAGTATAGGCAATACATATGCTACCATTTATCTAAAATTATATATACATAAGTACATATTATATGTTTATTTGTAAATTAAATTTTTCTGAAATGATACAGGAGAAAATAGGAAACATGGATCTGAGGTAGAAGGTATTCGTACTTTGTGTATATTTTGATGTTGAAATTTTCTACTATATACATGCATTTTTCATTTTTAAAATTAGCAATTTAGTTTAGAAATTAGTAACCACTAAAACACAAGTATGTCATCTATATCATTTGTGCCATTTAAATATACATCTAGTTTTTCTTATTAAATAAATAAATAAATAAATAAATAAAAGCCTCCAGGCAAAAGGGAAACAGAGAAAGGAACTGCAGATAAAAGGAGGACATCACCAAACACACTTTGCTTCAGCAAAAAAACCATAACCTAATTTCAGTGGTAATTGCAGATACAAAAATCTGCCTATGCCCACCTCTTTACATTTCAAAGACAAATAAATTTAGTTGTGAAGATAATTTACTACTTACCAATCCTGCTATTGGTGTAGACAGTCTATTGATCTTCTTAATGACGCCAGGTTTAAGCTTATTAATCAAACTGAAAGTAAATAAATAACAGATGCAATTACAAGATGCCAATATCAGGTTTTTTGTTAGCATTCTCAAAAATCACATATATCACTATTCCCTCCCCTCAATGTGTTATACAGAGAGCCAACAGCCCATCAAAAAGCAAATAACCAAGATATCAAGTCTAGAGACAAAGAAGAGCACCACACACAACGGTGAGTTGTTCTCCATAGTCTATATCCTTTATGTGTAGACACAGACCCACTTCTATATCCAAAGCCATCCTTCAAAGAGTTAGTTTCACATTAAAGAAAAGTAATATTTCGTTCTGCTTCAACTGCCAGTTTAAGAATCTCTTCATCATAATTTATCTCACTTCACCCAAAGAATACTATTTTCTACTAATAGTTTTCATTGATTGTTTTTCTCAAACTGATCATTTTTAAAGGTAGCTTCAAAATCATATTATTTTGCCACATTTAAAAGGTGAGCTGGACTCATACAATAGTCAACTAGTTTTTATTGGTAACTCATTCAAGTCCATAATTGATTGCTTTATTACCGCAGCAGAATGACTGGGCAAACATTAAATTCAATGTACCAGAACTCCCCCAAATTAACTGAGTTACCTCAGAATCTAGTATTTTAGATTAAACAGAACCAGTTTAAGTTAATATGAAAGACACTGCAAAGATATCTATGTCTGCCAACTCTATAAAAAAGAAACTCAGCTTTGACAACTGAAACTTGAGTACAATTTTGCTTCTAAATCTAGATTATTATGAATTCTTTTTTCTTGATTTGTTCACTGACACTGTGCCAGGTTGCGTAGAAATTTAATACTATAAAAATGCTTTTCTATTAATGTTAGCTTGGTTAATTAATCATTAATCACTGTCAGAGAACAGTATCTTGAAACTGATTTTCCTATTCAAAAACCCATCCACAAGAACTAATTTTTTAGGCTGTAACAGAGCTCCAAAAAGAAAGCAAATAAAGGAGAAATCATTAAACATTCTTAATTTACTGGTCTCCTTAGCACAATGGGCAGCAAAAAAAAAAAAAAAAAAAATCTGAAGCCTGTGGAATGTCACTCCTTCAACATTCCAAAGACTTATATATACACACTTGAGTTTGCTGGAAATAAAAAAAGACAAAAGTCTTGATTTAATAACCTACAGAATGTTGTTCAACAGGATTCAAAATTATAAAACAGTGGCTTCTGAAGATCTAGTTTGGTGAACAAAGATGTTTTCCTGTTTTCATGGTTTCTACACACAAAGATCATTAGACAAGTTAGTTAATATAGTTAATAATACCATTCTCTCAACGCAATTTCCTAGAACAATTATTCCATGATACCTAATTTCTGATTTGTACACAGAAAGCCAAGTAGAAAGCAAAGCTTTCTCCCTTCATGTCCACATGATTTTTTTCTTAATCACTAGCTGAGGAGTCAGAAAAGAATTGAGTAAGTTTATAAGAAATAACAATTGCAAATTAATTCTTCTAGTTGTTCCCTATTAACAAGGTATTTCTATATTTCTGTTACTGGTGGCATTCTTGCAATGCATAGAAGAACTAGTAACTGTTGCATTACTGAATAGGAACATAATTCTGGAAAGTATAAATCAAGAAATTATTTGCAGTTTGTGACCACTAGCTCAGCACTGGCTTATAGTAATGTGTATTTTGAAATTTGATCTTTAAATGACATAAAATAGAGGCCATTATGAGCTGAGGCAACACATAAAATGTCAGGAAAGTCTGGCAGGAGGAAGAGTATCATAAATTTCTGCTCCACCTATTTGAGTCACTGGTGACTTTGGCCAGGTCATTCAGTTAACCTGTTTATTTCACATACCATTTTTATATTACAGGTTTCATAAGAGAAAGTACATTTAAAAAAAATACAGTTTCTGGAATTAATAATAGCACAACCTACTCTCAATTTGGTCAGCCAAGGGAAGTAAGAGATACAGGTAAAGGAAATAGAAAAGATAAATGATGTCTCCCAATAATGAGTTAATTAACACTTCCCTCATCAGAAGGTTCAAAGCTATTACTTAGAAGTGACAGACACACAATGGATTAGCATTCCTTTTCCACCCTAAACCTTCAAGTACATGTGCAAACACGGAAATAAGCTGAGGAAAAAACAATAATCTGAATAACACACAAAGTAGCCTCTAAAAAATTGAGTCACTAAAGGAAAACTCTGTTTTATTTTGTTAGTAGTCACAATTCTAAGGACTACAAGATGGAGAAAAGACACATATAGTCTTGGCAAATACTGAACACCCATTAAATTTTGAATCATCAAAAATTATTTTCATATACAATTAAAGGAAACCCTTTTAGAAAAGTTCTTCTAAGGAGAAAAACAATGGGTCTTATAAAATCTAAACTTCTGTGAAATTTAAGTCTGCCTAGAGGATTAGGGGCATAGCCTTATGTCAAATCAAAAACAAGTATCATCTATGGAAATACTCTTCTACAAATAGAACTTCTTTGCATAATAAGCAATCTTCAATCACACATATGGAATTCCTAAGGTAACACTGGCTTCAGGTAACTGATTCTATTCAAGATTCAGATAACATAATAACCTTCCAGATACCTCTATGTACTAGGATCTAGAATCAGTCAAGGAGCCATTTTTTCAGCCTGTATTCCCTTGTTCCATCCCTCTAGCCCTAGGTAGAATTCTCTCTCTCTTCCCCCAAGACTTTCCCTAGGCCAGAGCCTAAACCTGGTTATGTGCTTGGTTAGTACAGCAGAGGCTTGCTCTTTTGGTAGGATTAAAACCAGAAGGAAGCACCTAGTAATCTGACACTTCCCAAGTCAGAGCATTCACAGTTTTGTCCTGCAATTTCTCTCCTTCTCCTTCAGCTCATCCCTTGCTAGGATCTGAATGTTGGAATTCCTCCCAAAACTCATACTTTGAAATCCTAACCCTGAAAGTAACAGTACTAGGAGGTGGAGCCCCTGGAAGGTGATTAGGTCATGAGAGTAGAACCCTCATGAATGGGATTAGGTCCCTCATAAAAGAGGCTCCTGAAAGCTGCCTTGCCCCTTCCACAACAAGAGGTTACAGTGAGAAGTCTGTCTATGAAGGAAGCAGGTCCTCACTATATGCCAAATATGCCAGTGCCATGATCTTGAACTTCCCAGCCTCCAGAACTGTGATAAATCCATTTCTATTGTTTATAAACTACCTAATTTATGGTATCTTGATATAGCAGCAGCCCAAACAGACTAAGACATCTCTCAAGTTGCCTCCTTCCTTTTCTTCTCACTCACCTCCCTCACTTTCAAATTGTCCGCTCCCTTCAAAGGAGTTGCACAATGACAGATACTAGAGAGCTGGCTCTGTTCAAAAGCCTTGTCAGTGAATAGAACCCACTTTAAATATAACTCAATTCAGAAAACTGTACATAAAGCTCAATATAATGTCTGGCTCAGTTATAAAAGCTTTAGTGAGAACAGAATTTGATGCTCTATTTCTAATAGTGTCCAGAAGCTAGTTCTAAATGCCAAATCTCATTTTTCCCTTTATCAGAAAGCTTTTCAGCTGAGGTACAAAATTTATGGACACCTTTTGAGCTCCTATTTCCAAAGATTTTCACAATGAACAAGGAAGATGACATTGAACAACATATCAATACACTGAATGAACTTTTTAACCTGTGATTTATTTTATTAGTCATTCACACATGAATATTTCTAATATCTTTCTGTCACATACATTTTCTAAATATACATCCTCACATTATCAAACTTCTATTAGTAACTAAAGTTTTAAAGATATAATAAAGGCATTATATTTTGTTCACAAATTAAAGAGCAATGATGATTTTGGGGTTTTTTTAATCTTTTATTTTTTTATTTCAGTGGATTTCTGGGGAACAGGTGGTGTTTGGTTACATGAATGAGTTCTTTAGTAGTGATTTCTAAGATTTTGGTGCACTCATCACTTGAGGAGTATCCACTGCACGCAATATGTAGTTTTTTATCCCTCAACACTCCCCACTCTTTCCCCCGAGTCCCCAAAGTCCAATGTATCATTCTTACGCCTTTGCATCCTCATAGCTTAGCTCCTACTTATGAGTGAGAACTTATAATATTTGGTTTTTCATTCCTGAGTTACTTCACTTAGAATAATGATCTCCCATTCTGTCCAGGTTGCTGCAAATGCCATTTTGTTCCTTTTTATGGCTGAGTAGTATTCCATGGTATATGCATATATACACCACATTTTCTTTATCCACTCATTGATTGATGGGCATTTGGGCTGGTTCCATATTCTTGCAAGTGCAAATTGCGCTGCTATAAACATGTGTGTGTAAGTATCTTTTTCATATAATGACTTATTTTCCTCTGGTAGATACCTAGTAATGGCAGATCTTTAAGGAATCTCCACACTGTTTTCCATAGTGGCTGTACTAGTTTACATTCCCACCAGCAGTGTAAAACTGTTCCCTTTTCACTGCATCCACACCAACAACTATTTTTTTTTAATTTTTTGATTATGGTCACTCTTGCAGGAGTGAGGTGGTATTACATTGTGGTTTTGATTTGCATTTCCCTGGTTATTAGTGATGCTGTACATTTTTCCATATGCTTTTTGGCCATTTGCATATCTTCTTTTGAGAATTGTCTATTTATGTCCTTAGCCCACTTTTGATGGGATTGTTTTTTTCTTGCTGATTTGTTTGAGTTCCCTGTAGATTACAGATATCAGTCCTTTGTCAGATGTATAGATTGCAAAGATTTTCTCCCACTTAGTGGGTTGTCTGTTTACTCTGCTGATTATTTCTTTTGCTGTGCAGAAGTTTTTTAATTTAATTAAGTCCCATCTATTTATCTTTGTTGGATTTGCTTTTGGGTTCTTGGTCATGAAGTCTTTGCCTAAGCCAATGTCTAGAAGGGCTTTTTCAATGTTATCTTCCAGAATCTTTATGGTCTCAGGTCTTAGATTTAAGTCTTTGATCCATCTTTAGTTGACTTTTGTATAAGGTGAGAGATGAGGATCCAGTTTCATTCTTCTACATGTGGCTTGCCAATTATCCCAACACCATTTGTTGAATAGGGTGTCCTTTCCCCACTTTATGTTTTTGTTTGCTTTGTGGAAGAGCAGTTGGCTGTAAATACTTGGCTTTATTTCTGGGTTCTTTATTCTGTTCTATTGGTCTATGTGCCTATTTTAAACAATGATTTTTGTTTAAACAATGACTTATCAAAATAAGTCATTATATGAAAAAGATACTTGCACACCCATGTTTATAGCAGCGCAATTTGCACTTGCAAGAATATGGAACCAGCCCAAATGCCCATCAATCAATGAGTGGATAAAGAAAATGTGGTGTATATATGCATATACCATGGAATACTACTCAGCCATAAAAAGGAATGAAATGGCATTTGCAGCAACCTGGACAGAATGGGAGATCATTAATTCTAAGTGAAGTAACTTAGGAATGAAAAACCAATTTTGTTAAACAAAACAATGTTTTGTTTAAAACAAAATTTGCTTACTTTTCCTCTAAACACAAATTCTGCTCATTAAGCATTTTAATGTGTACTAAATATGGCAATGTGCTGGGATCAGCAGCAGAGCAATCAGACGGTCCAGCTACCAGAGGCACAGACAACCCTCTCCCTCTCCAAACAGCATCGCCTAGTACTTAGCAAAAAAAAGCTGGCATTTCATAGGTGCTTTACAGATATTTATTAAAATCCACTGCCCAGTTTTTAATGCAGAAATATTTCTGTGAAATATCAAATTCTTCAAAATCTCTATCTTCTTTATAAAGAAATTTTTAAACATTTTACCTCTGCTTTCAAATGCTAGAAATTGCTTTTTGCTCTTACCAACAACACTCCTCCCTAGTATTTTTTTGTTGCCAGAAAAGTCAAACCTTGATATTCTCTACTTATTGTCAATGTTGATCAAAAGAGTAAACTATCAGATACATTAACTTGGACTGGTTATCTTAATTAAGTAAATGCCTTACTAAAATTTTAAATTAATAACTTTTATTTAAATTCATAAGCTGCAATATTTTAAAATAAGTAATCACATGCCCATGGGTAAAATAACCAGTATATATAATTTAAAAGTCTAAAAGCATTCAATATAAATATTTATGATAACTTTAATATTTTCAAAGATTGCTAGTAAAATTGATGTTAAGTTTAATTTCTAGAATTTCTATGGTAGTAATTTTGAATACTGCTGAATTACCTACAACACACAGTAAAAGTTAACAGTAAATGCTAAGATGGGAAAGTGTGTGCAACAGCAACGTCAGTACCAATGTAATTTATAGTCATCACTTTCTTATGATGGAACTTTATTATATAGCCTCACTGTTCTGCTTGAAGCATCCTGAAGTAAGTCTAGCAAAGCTTGAGTAGTCTCAGGGCAGATACCTCTTATTCTGAGACCCTCAATAATTATAGCACTAATGGATTTCACTGAGTAGTAGAAAATTTCCCAATGTCACATCAAAGGCAAACGGCATTTAGACACAGACCTTACACCCTTCTCAACAATGAACTCAAAGTGGATCACAGACCTAAATATAAAACCAAAAACTATTAAAACTCCTAGAAGAAAACACAGGGGGAAGTCTAGAGACTTTAGGTTTGACAATGACTTTTTAGACAAGACACAAAAAGCACAATTCATAAAAGAAATAATTGACACACTGGACTTCATTAAAATTAAAAATATCTGCTTTGTGAAAGACACTGTCAAGGGAATAAAAAGACAAGCCACAGACTGAGAGAAAATATTTGTAAAAGACATATCTGAAAAGGGACTCTTATCTAAAATATACAAGGAACTCTTAAAAAGTCAACAAAAAGAAAATCTGATTAAAAAATGGGCCAAAGACCTTAACAGACACCTCACTAAGGAAGACACGCAGATGACAAATAAGGACATGAAAAGATGCTCCACATCATATGTTATCACGGACATGTAAATTAAAATAATGAGATACCACTACACATTCATTAGAATGGTCAAAATTCAGAACACGGACAACACCAAATGCTGACAACGACGTGGAACAACAAAAACTCTCATTCTCTGCTGGTAGAAATGCAAAATGGTACAGACATTTTGAAAGAGTTTGGCAGCTTCTTACAAAACTAAATATACTCTTACCATATGATCCAGCAGTCATGTTCCTTGGTATTTACCAAAAGGAGCTAAAAATTTACATTTACACAAAAAACTGCACATGGATTGTATTAGTCCATTCTCACACTGCTATTAAGAACTACCTGACCATATGATCCAGCAATCATGTTCCTTGGTATTTACCAAAAGGAGCTAAAAATTTACATTTACACAAAAAACTGCACATGGATTGTATTAGTCCATTCTCACACTGCTATTAAGAACTACCTGAGACTAGGTAATTTATGAAGAAAAGAGGTTTAATTAACTCAAAATTCCACAGGCTTAACAGGAGGCATGACTGGGAGGCCTCAGGAAATTTACAATCACGGCAGAAGGTGAAGGGGAAGCAAGCGGGTCCTACCGTGGCAGAGAAGGACAGACAGCAAGTGAAGGGGGAAGTGCCACACACTTTTAAAACATCAGGTCTCGTGAGAACTCACTCACTATCATGAGAACAGCATGGGGGAAACCCACCCCCATGATCTAATCACCTCCCACCAGGTCCCTCCCCCAACACTGGGAATTACAATTTGACATGAGATTTGGATGGGACACAGGGCCAAACCATATCATGGATGTTCATAGCAGTTTTATTCATAATTGCCATAACTGAGAAGCAACCAAGATGGCCTTCATTTGATGAATGAATAAACAAACTGTGGAACCTCCAGACAGTAGAATGTTATTCAGCACTAAAGAGACACGAACTGGTTGGGTACAGTGGCTCACGCCTATAATCCCAGCACTTTCGGAGGCCAAGGCGGACAGATCACTTGAGGTCAGGAGTTCGAGACCAGCCTGGCCAACATGGTGAAACCCTGTCTCTACTAAAGATACAAAAATTAGCCAGGCGTGGTGGTGCGTGCCTGTAGTCCCAGCTACTCGAGAGGCTGAGGCAGGAGAATCGCTTGAACCCAGGAGGCGGAGGTTGCAGTAAGCCGAGATCGCGCCATTGCACTCCAGCCTGGTGGACAAGAGTGAGACTCCATCTCAAAAAAAAAAAAAAAAGAGAGAGACATGAGCTATCAAACCATAAAAAGACATGGAAGTAAGTGCATATTACTCAGTGAAAGAAGCCAATCTGAAAAGGCTACGCACTGTATGAGTCCAACTATGTGACATTCTGGAAAAGCCAAAATCATAAAGACAGTAAAGATTGGTGGTTTCCAGGGATTAGAGGTAAGGGAGGGATGAATAGGAGGAGCGCAGAGGATTTCTACAGCAGTGAAACAATTCTGGATGATACTATAATGATGGGTACATGTCATTACACATTTATCCAAAACCATACAACGTACAACACCAAGAATGAACCCTAATGTAAACCATGGACTCTGGGTGATGATGATGTGTCAATGTAGGTCCATCATTTGTAACCAATGTACCCCTCTGGTGGGGGACGTTGATAATGGGGGAGGCTGTGCATGTGTGGGGGCATGGAAAATATGGGATCTTTCTGTACCTTCCCCTCAGTTTTTCTGTGAACCCAAAACTGTTCTTTTAAAAAGTCTTCAAAACAAAAACAACAGAAAGCAAAAGGAATCTAACGGAGGGACCTGGCTTCCTGTACTATTTAACTACGAAGTAATGTTACTAAATTCCTCTCGATCCCTCAGGTAAATAAGAGTGATATATCAGTCTCTCTCCAGGATTTCAACCCTCAACTTTAAGGCCACAATATTAAAAAACTTCTGCAAAACTTGAAATGAGTCTTTAGAGTGTCTCTACCATAACTGAAGTGAATTTTTAAGTTCATTTGCCAAGCTGACTTTCAACTTGATATACTCTTTCTTTGAAACAAAAAATCATGTTTTTGCTAGACACAGATATTACATCACAGGTGAAACAAACCATGATGCTTAAAAAGGCATGCAAATGCCAACCATAAAATACTGCCATTAAGTGAAAACAGGTTAAAATTTTTACATTCATTTTTATGAACTTGAACCCTTGCACCATTGTTTGCCTATTGCTGGGCTATCACATAACATGGAAACTGCAAAGCTTATATTACTTGAAAGTGAAGAAAAACAGTTTTCACTAAATTTCAAAAGGCTGTAAAAACAGATCAGGGTTAATAGTGTTGGCATGCTGGAGCACTGTATGTAAGCAACTGTCCTCCTCAGGAAATTCAAAACCAGAAACACCTCTAAGAAAAAAAGCCTTTCCCACTACATGAAAGCCTCTGGGCTTCCCATGGAGCACTGCATGGAAGCCCCAGGGGGCCTACCCATGTCACCGGCACTCCATGTGTGGGTGGAGATCTCCAACTCCAACAAAAAAGATAGAGCTCTCTTGGCAGGAATGACAAGTGACAAAGTTCTCTATCTTACCCCGTGCCTTAAAATGATCATCTGAGTGTCCCAGAGTAAACAGTAGTATTTGTAAAAATAAAAATATATATATTTTTCTATTGAATATGTATATATATAATCCTTAATAAATTATTACAGTATTTTTAGGCAGATACTGTTGTGGTCACATGGCTGATACAAATAGGAACACTGATAGGGGTGAATATCTTGCTCCTGTCTTTCCAAGATACAAGAAAGGAAAAAGAAGACCTGGTGACAGTGAGAGAAGAGTTGTGTTTTTTTGTTTGTGTTTTTTTTTTTTTTTTTTTTTTTTGAGACGGAGTCTCGCTCTGTTGCCCAGGCTGGAGTGCAGTGGTACCATCTCCACTCACTGCAAGCTCCGCCTCCCAGGTTCACGCCATTCTCCTGCCTCAGCCTCCCGAGTAGCTGGGACTACAGGCGCCCGCCACTACACCCAGCTAATTTTTTGTATTTTTAGTAGAGACGGGGTTTCGCCATGTTAGCCAGGATGGTCTCGATCTGCTGACCTCATGATCCGCCTGCCTCGGACTCCCAAAGTGCAGGGATTACAGGCGTGAGCCACCGCGCCCGGCCGAGAAGAGTGTTCTTACTGTGAGTCATGTGTTCAAAAAGGCATAAACTTCTGATGCATAGCTGACTGTGGCAGAGACTTGGGATCATTCCAGGGATGGGAGGTACAGACTGACTAACCACTGACACACCCAATCAGACTATCGTCAAGCAAATCTTCTTTCTTCATCAGAGAAAAAAAAAAAAAAAAAAAGAGTGTTTTCATTTGAATATTTCCAAGATTGTCATCATAAGATGAGTAACTGGGAAATTACTGATATCATTAGCTGTTTATGTCTCAACCAAATATGTTTGGAAAAGAGGAATAATTCTGCTAGAACCCAGAGCAAAACAAGATCATGGACACTGATGAAGTGATACATCTTTTATATTTTTTAAATATATATAATAAGGCAGTCCACATGAACACTAAGAAATACTGAAGAAAGAAGACAGATTAATGAACACTATTAATAAAATTCATAGCACATTATAACAAGGAACTAAAACCACCTTATAAAAACTCGTCAATCCTTTTATTAATTAGAAAAGCAAAAATATCAGACAGTGTTCCCATCTCACTGTTTAGTAAAACCAAGAGAGACTACAATCATAGACTTTCATCAAGGGAGTATTCCTTGATGAAATCCCAACTCACTAGATGCCACAGTCAAACTAAACAACACTAAAATGACTAACATGAAGATACTAACTTCAATAGTCAATCAGATTAAAAGGCAATGAACGCATATAACTATCCTCATTACTCAAATGTGTATCTTGTCTGAAACCTCAGTGCATGGTTTATCCCCACTTTAGACTATCTGAAATGTCAGTACACTTCCAACTGGGTGAAAGCTATAAGCTATTCGAACTTTTGACTTTGATATTTCAGAACACCAGTTCAAAAGGAAAGAGTACTACTAATGGATTTTTTTTAAATTGCTGAAATTACTGGATGAAATATTAAGAAAATCTTTAATGGTGGTAATGAATGAGAATGCCTAGAGGTTTCTAATAGGCAACAAGCAGAACCTGTATTTCACAAGAAATATGATTCTGGCAGTGAGCCAGATAGAAGTCAGCCTTTTCCTGTACGAAAATGAATTCAGGTTTTAAAAATATCCTAATCATATTTCACCTAAAACTTGGGATCTCTAGTGGGTAAAATATCCTCAAAGACAGATAGCTTACTATATTTACCACTAATTAAAAAGTCAGGGCTTGTAATACCAGATCTCTGAACAGCTGACTTTGTTTTCCTCTCAGGCATTATATATAACACAGGTGGATGTGGCCACAAACAGCAGTGCCTGCTTAATCATTTCAGAGTGCAACCAGCCAGGCTTTCCTCAGTTACAGGTTTCATACTAAATATGGTTATCTGGGCTTTTTATTCGTTAACACCACAGCTTTTAGATGAATGTGTCGTCATCAAACAGTGACTATAAACAACGTGATTCACAATTTAGAGAAAGATTTTTTAATAAAAATATTATGCAGGACTTTGGTGTCCCACAGTAAATTACAATTGCTGATTACCATGGCTTCAGATTTACTTAAGCTACTTCTGGGAAACATTAATTTAAAGAATACTGGGTACTAAGAGACTGATTAGACTTATGTGGCAATGCACAAAATCCAAATTAGAAAAATTCCAATTAGAAAACAATATTAGAATTAGCTTTGGAAGTCTGAGAATTAAAGTGACTTTTTAAAAAGCCAATATATCTCTAAACATTCATCCAAATGTTTGCTGTTGCCATTAAGGTAGAAATTACATATTTATTCTAACATGTACTGCTTGTGCTCACAATAGTTTTTCATCAACTCTGAATATCCTCCTTGGTCACACTATGCAGATCTTTTCAGGCTAGGTATAGCTTTTGGAAATCACTTCTCATCATTCAGAGCCCAGGCTGGTGCATAAGTTGCATTTTAAATCAAAACCTGGTTGTCATTCTCAAACATGTTTAATGATCTATTTATGGGGTCAATGCCCCAAAAGTGGGACCCCTAAAATATTATGGGCAATAGTTCATTACTGGAAATATATAACCTACAAAATTACTTCTTTGAAAGATCATATATTCGAGATATATGCTTTTGTAAATCTAAAAAGAAACTCCGTGCTTCATAGGCACACTTCCTTGAAGGCACAAACCTACCCAATTCCTATTTAGACTTGTGGGGTGTATGGTTGATGGCTTTTTTTTTTACTGCAAACATTTAAATAATAGCTAAAGTAGTTTGCAGGTCACATGCCTCTTTCTAATAGGCACTGTTTCCCCTCCATCTTCTAAACATTACTAGAGTACATTTAAATCATACTGTTTTCAAATTAAGATAAAGTAACTTCCCATTAGTGGCCAGTTGGGCTATGTGGTCTACTTAAATTAGCTTAAACACTATTTGACTCATTGTCAAACTAATTGAAACACTATTCACATTCCAATGAATGTGACATTGGAAGACGACAAGAAAGACACTTTGAACTTTATTCCTGGCCCTTATTCACATGTGTGTCCTATACATGTCACCTATACGTTAGGTGAAACCACACGAAATTGACACTTCTTTAGGTCACAAATGGTTAAATATCAGCAACTTCATATGGAACAAAATTAATAATATCACCTTAAGACAAAGAACTTTGAACACTTGCCAACAGAGCTGACAAGATAGACTGTTATTTACATGCCCATCATCTAGCAACAACTTGTATATATACAAAGTTTGATCGTTTATAAAAACCTTAAAATATATATTGTTGAACTCAGCAACTCTGTGAATTAGGCACATCAGATACCTTGATCTCTGCTTTACCGATGAGAAAATAAGGCTCAAATGTTAAATCACTTGGTCAAATGTTCAAAGATGTGAGGTCACTTATTCAAAGGTCCAAAAATAATGGAGCAAGAAATCTAACCTAGGCCCTTTGACTCCAGACCTTTTGCTGCAAACAACTCCTTCAAAAGGATAATCAAAATCTCTAAGTACTAGTGTATACACTCTCACTGCTTACATGTGAACAGATAGCATAAATACCTGTGCGAAAAGTGTCTAGATTGAAATAATTAAGTGCTTTCAAAAATGTGGGTGAGTACTCAAGTACATTCTTAGAATTTATTTGCTCGCTTCTGCAACCTCTACCCTCACCCAGGATTTCATCCTTATGCCTCACAGGCCTGCCTCTCCCTTATTCCCAAAGTTCATATACTTGACTAACTGTACTATGCATCCATTGGGGAACAAAATATTACACTACACATACAATGTAGGCCTTATACTATCAATCATGGTACTAGCCTATCTTACTTCTTTGTAAGCAAAGTCTGGGGTGTGGTTCTCAATGGTATCTATTAATTGAATGAATGGTCCATAAGTCAAATTGATTTTGGTAATGTAATGACTCCACTTAAAGCTTAAAGGAAAAATCTACCACTCCAATCATCAAGATTTATTGATGAAGCAAAGATTTTGTGTATTAACTTCCAAACCAGGCAATTCTACCCATTAGAATATTCAGACTAAGAGATCAATGGTAACATGTCATAAGGCTTCCTTCTCAATCACCCACCCCCCACTGGCCCACCATGCAATAGAATCTTTCTTGTTTACTAATTAAAAATAATATATATTTTACCAGTGCTATCTTTAGATACAGAGACTGATAACCCCTTCTTCCTACTGTCTCGTATTGTGAGGTATCAATTTGCAGGGATCAAATCTCACCTGTGACCAAGAACACATATCTGTGACTACGGTGGCCATGGGAGGAGCCAAACACCTCATCACTCACACACACACATATCTTTGCTTTTGAATTATTTTTTAAATACTTTAAATACTTACTCACACAGCAGAACACCGTTTTCTAGAGAGGCTCGAAAATCTTTTGTTTCAAAATTCTTCTCTGTTACTGCCTGAAAGATAGGTTTGGTTGTTAATTTTCTCTTAAGCAGGGATAGCACACAAGTCCAATTCAGTATTAGATTAATTAATATGCATTTAATGTTATACTTGAAGTATTTGCATACATAGACTGTTATAGCCTATAATCTGTTCCTTATAGGAATATGTACTGTCTGTTTTATATTACAAAGAGATAGTTTAACCATTTTAGTATGACAAATATATGCAGGAAAAAATTACAATGAGTGTTTTCGGTAATATAATCATTTTATTGGATGATACACAAAAGAGCTAAACTAAATTTTCAACATATTTTATATATTTTTTAAAAACCTATGGGTGATCTATTCTACTAAGAATGAATAAAAACAGTATAAGATAGAAACTCAAGATACCAACGACACTGAATACACATATCATTAATTTCAATTCTATCTTTATATTCCTCAAATTTCACTACAAAGCTAAACAGCAGAGGGCATGACACTTCTTAAACTTATTTATGAAATCGTCCTAATTGATGTAAAGAGCCATTTATTGAAACATCCTGGGGAGAAGACTATTAAATCCTGGCGCAGAGAGACAAAAGAAAGAGAGGTGAGATGGTGAATATTTTAAACAGACAATTCCCAACTTAAGGAATTACAGAGGAACAGGCACCTGCAGTTACCACCACCAGTAATGTTGGTGAAACCTCTAGAAAAATCTCTAGATTCTCTCTCTGAAGGGGGAGGTGGCTGGGATAGAAAAGGGGATTCCACAGGGGAAATAGTAGCAGAGAAAATGAAGGTCACAGTGGGAAAAAAGCTGCCCTAAGAACAACCCCTGGGACTGAGTCCCAGCTCAAGGGGAGGGCAGGGACCAACAGCAGTGACACCAGCTGTCCTGGAGATGCAGCCACCACGTAAGAACAGGAGTAGTCCCTGCTCCACCTGCCACTTCAGAAAGAAATACATTTCTGATATCCTGAACTGGAAAGTCACCAATCTTAAATCCCAGGTTGGCTCCAGGGCTCAACGAAGGGACCTTTACCACCATCCCCCAGCTATCCTCACTACTGCCAGCTTCACGGTCCCCCTAGAATCCCTGTGTGTCTTCATTCTGCATCTCTCCACAGTGCCCAACATCGCTGCAGCTAGACATGATATCTGTTAACTGACAAAATAATGGTTGTGTTTCTCAGAGGTTGTTCTATACATTTGGACAGAAGCCTGGGCCAGGAGGCAACATGCTCAAACTCAGGAAGAGGTAGATCCTTCCTATACTTGGCATTAATCTACAGAAGGGCTGCACTGCTGCTTTACTTAAACAAAGGCAGAGTGTCTGTTACAGGCATTACCTGAATGCTGGGTAGGAATTTACTGAAAAAAAAAAACACGTTTTGAAGGCAGGCAGCTCTTCCATCAGGGAGTCCACAGCCTCATAAGAAAAATGTAGGGGGTGGACCCAAGACGGCCAAATAGGAACAGCTCCAGTCTACAGCTCCCAGCGTGAGCGACGCAGAAGACGGGTGATTTCTGCATTTCCGACTGAGGTACTGGCTTCCTCTCACTGGGGAGTGTCAGGAAGTGGGTGCAGGACAGTGGGTGCAGCGCACCGAGCGTGAGCCGAAGCAGGGCGAGGCACCGCCTCGCGCAGGAAGCACAAGGGGTCCGGGAATTCCCTTTCCTAGTCAAAGACAGGGGTGACAGACGGCATTGAGTCTCTGAATAGACCAATAACAGGCTCTGAAATTGAGGCAATAATTAATAGCTTACCAACCAAAAAAAGTCCAGGACCAGATGGATTCACAGCCAAATACTACCAGAGGTACAAGGAGGAACTGGTACCATTCCTTCTGAAACTATTCCAATCAATAGAAAAAGAAGGAGTCCTCCCTAACTCATTTTATGAAGCCAGAATCATCCTGATACCAAAGCCTGGCAGAGACACAACCAAAAAAGAGAATTTTAGACCAATATCCCTGATGAACATCAATGCAAAAATCCTCAATAAAATACTGGCAAACCGAATCCAGCAGCACATCAAGAAGCTTATCCACCATGATCAAGTGGGCTTCATCCCTGGGATGCAAGGCTGGTTCAACATATGCAAATCAATAAATGTAATACAGCATATAAACAGAACCAATGACAAAAACCATATGATTATCTCAATAGATGCAGAAAAGGCCTTTGACAAAATTCAACAACCCTTCATGCTAAAAACTCTCAATAAATTAGGTATTGATGGGACGTATCTCAAAATAATAAGAGCTATCTATGACAAACCCACAGCCAATATCATAATGAATGGGCAAAAACTGGAAGCATTCCCTTTAAAAACTGGCACAAGACAGGGATGCCCTCTCTCACCACTCCTATTCAACATAGTGTTGGAAGTTCTGGCCAGGGCAATCAGGCAGGAAAAGGAAATAAAGGGTATTCAATTAGGAAAAGAGGAAGTCAAATTGTCCCTGTTTGCAGATGACATGATTGTATATCTAGAAAACCCCATCATCTCAGCCCAAAATCTCCTGAAGCTGATAGGCAACTTCAGCAAAGTCTCAGGATACAAAATCAATGTGCAAAAATCACAAGCATTCTTATACACCAATAACAGACAAACAGAGAGCCAAATCATGAGTGAACTCCCATTCACAATTGCTTCAAAGAGAATAAAATACCTAGGAATCCAACTTACAAGGGATGTGAAGGACCTCTTCAAGGAGAACTACAAACCACTGCTCAATGAAATAAAAGAGGATACAAACAAATGGAAGAACATTCCATGCTCATGGATAGAAGAATCAATATCATGAAAATGGCCATACTGCCCAAGGTAATTTATAGATTCAATGCCATCCCCATCAAGCTACCAATGCCTTTCTTCACCGAATAAGAAAAAACTACTTTAAAGTTCATATGGAACCAAAAAAGGGCCCGCATTGCCAAGTCAATCCTAAGCCAAAAGAAAAAAGCTGGAGGCATCACGCTACCTGACCTCAAACTATACTACAAGGCTATAGTAACCAAAACAGCATGGTACTGCTACCAAAACAGAGATATAGACCAATGGAACAGAACAGAGCCCTCAGAAATAACGCCGCATATCTACAACTATCTGAGCTTTGACAAACCTGACAAAAACAAGAAATGAGGAAAGGATTCCCTATTTAATAAATGGTGCTGGGAAAACTGGCTAGCCATATGTAGAAAGCTGAAACTGGATCCCTTCCTTACACCTTATACAAAAATTAATTCAAGAAGGATTAAAGACTTAAATATTAGACCTAAAACCATAAAAACCCTAGAAGAAAACCTAGGCAATACCATTCAGGACATAGGCATGGGCAAGGACTTCATGTCTAAAACACCAAAAGCAATGGCAACAAAAGCCAAAATTAACAAATGGGATCTAATTAAACTAAAGAGCTTCTGCACAGCAAAAGAAACTACCATCAGAGTGAACAGGCAACCTACAGAATGGGAGAAAATTTTGCAACCTACTCATCTGACAAAGGGCTAATATCCAGAATCTACAATGAACTCAAACAAATCTACAAGAAAAAAAACAAACAGCCCCATCAAAAAGTGAGCAAAGGATATGAACAGACACTTCTCAAAAGAAGACATTTATGCAGCCAAAAGACATATGAAAAAATGCTCATCATCACTGGCCATCAGAGAAATGCAAATCAAAACCACAATGAGATACCATCTCACACCAGTTAGAATGGCAATCATTAAAAAGTCAGGAAACAACAGGTGCTGGAGAGGATGTGGAGAAATAGGAACACTTTTACACTGTTGGTGGGACTGTAAACTAGTTCAACCATTGTGGAAGTCAGTGTGGTGATTCCCCAGGGATCTTGAAGTAGAAATACCATTTGACCCAGCAATCCCATTACTGGGTATATACCCAAAGGATTATAAATCATGCTGCTATAAAGACACATGCACATGTATGTTTATTGCGGCACTTTTCACAATAACAAAGACTTGGATCCAAGCCAAATGTCCAACAATGATAGACTGGATTAAGAAAATGTGGCACATATACACCATGGAATACTATGCTGCCATAAAAAATGATGAGTTCATGTCCTTTTTAGGGACATGGATGAAGCTGGAAACCATCATTCTCAGCGAACTATCACAAGGATAAAAAACCAAACACCACATGTTCTCACTCATAGGTGGGAACTGAACAATGAGAACACATGGACACAGGAAGGGGAACATCACACACCGGGGACTGTTGTGGGGTGGGGGGAGCGGGGAGGGATAGCATTAGGAGATATACCTAATGTTAAATGACGAGCTGATGGGTGCAGCACACCAACATGGCACATGTATACATATGTAACTAACCTGCACGTTGTGCACATGTACCCTAAAACTTAAAGTATAATAAATAAATAAATAAAAAAGAAAAATGTAATGTTTAAAGCACAGTTAAACATACCCAAAGAGAATGGCATATTCTTCTGAAAATAACTGAAAGGACCCTGGATTATCCCACCAACCTGTGCAACAGAAACTCTTTTGAATTTTCCCCAAATTGTTCCAAAACAAACTCAAGGGGAGTGCAGATCTCAACTATAGAAAACGTTGTAACATGTCCTTCATCTGGAAACTCCTATGCACAGCCAAAAAGCATGAAATAGGCCCAGAAACATCCAACGCAGATGCTAAAGCCCATTCTCTCTAGTCATAGCAAAGCCCCTCAGAGCCACTGACACTTATAATCTGGCAATTCCATTCCCAAATCAATATAGATTCAAAGCAGTGATTTACAAGAAAGAAGGGCTGTGTCCTGCAGACACCGGATAGCAGTGAAGAATGACAGTCAACAGCAATGAAAGGGCCAATCAAGAGGGTAGCATGTAGCAAGTGGCAAAATGGAAAGAAAAAGAACTGAAGTCTGACCAAAGCAAGTTCAAATTCCACATTCACTACCTAATGACTGTGTGATCTTAAGCAAGTTACATAACCTCTCTGCACCCCAGTGTGCTCACCTGAAGCAGGGAAAATATCACCTGCTTATTAGTTTGTAGTGGCTGAAATGTGCAATCAAGTTCTTGAGGGTGGTTAAACAGTACATGCCAAACCTCCTTATATGCATCAACCCTGAAGTTACCACTCTGACAATACTCCAACAATTAATCCTCAGAAACACACCTCCGCATCATATAGACATGGCTAAGTTAGTTATATTTAGAATATCCTTTAATAAAGTGGGCAAAATGGAATCTTCAAAGCTATTCAGAAAACCCAACTATCCATAATGGTTCATCTCCCCCAAAAAGATGATAGAAAGGCAAGATCATATGTAGATATATGAGGGGGTCTGAAGACCCCCTCATATATCCAAATATTGACGTACTCTTGTACTTACGTACTTTCCAAAATCTAAATAATGATGATAAAAGACCAAATTCCATTTGTACAGTATTTATATATTTTTTTAAAAAAAGACAATATAAAAACTAAACAAAGGTTTTAAATAATAGCTTATATTTTGAAGACATGGCAATCTGGCATGTCCTGTACACCACTGAAGGTAATATAAAATGTTACCACAATTCTAGAAGGTAATTTGTGATATGTATCAGAAGTCTTAAATATGCATATTCTCCTAGGTGCAGGATCTAGGAGTTTATACTAGGACAACAGGACAGGCACACAGAACAGAATTGTTTCACAGCGTTCTGTAGAATAAATAGCAACAATTGCAAATAACCTGAATGCCCAGCAATAAGAACTTGATTATATTATGATATAGCCATAAAACAGAAAATGACATGAAATTGAAATTCATGTCATAAAAGTGGATTTATTACTTGTAAAGAATATTATTTAAAAAGCAATTTATGAAAAATTGGGAAAGTTTATGAAAAATTGGGAGTATAATCCCAATTTCTATAACTCTATAAGAATGTATCATAAGTAAACATGGAATAAATATACTAACAGTAATTATTCCTAAGTTGTAGAATTACACTTATTTTTAATGTTATCTTTTGTTTATATTCTTTAAAGACTACAGGTGTTTATATATAAATTTATAAATAAATTTATTAATATAAAAGAACAACATTCAAAAGAAGCCAAAACCAATCAGATTTAGGTCAATTTACTAAATCTCCTGTACCTAAAGGAACAAAGAATAGAAGAGGCTGACACCAGTTTTTGTCCTAGGTAATTTTTCTTATTATCTATGCAATCCACACAATCTTAAATTTAATAATCCTTATGATTATCTCCATTTCACTAGTATGAAATTCGAGGCTCAGAACGTTTAACTTTCTAGAAAGTTAAAAAACCTCCCACATGAAACAGACACCAAAAACCAACAGCATTTTATAAGTACTCAGTAAAAGAGTAACTCAACTACATTAGACTCTAAAGTATTTTTAGGCTACAAAAATTAAATTATCTTCAATCTATTCAGACATTTTTAAATTAGGGTATTTTACAACATAATACAGCTTCAAAAATAATCCTCCTCTGTTAAGGGTATAGAAGGTAGATCAGTAAATAAAAATGTTCAGTTAATCTTTTCATCCAATTTTCCTGGATAAAAAGATGTGTTAACACATAATGACTGTGTGTGTGCATGGGTGTAGGTGCAAGAGACAGAGGAAGATAATAAAAATATAATACTCTAAACTTCAGTATAAGATAAGTTCTCTTTAAATGTTTTAACAGTTCTGTGGGCATTTTCACAAACATTATAAAACATTTGTACTGCACATACTAGCTACTCCGACCTCAATAACTCGAAAAATCTGATTTTTTAATTAGCAACTCTTATACCATATAATTGTAAACTCACCTAAGACTCCCCCTAAAATAAAACAAAAATTTTTTATGAGTTTAAAACCAAAAAAAGAAAGCACAATTTTATAGCAGGACTATTAGGTCTACAGAGGCTGCCTCAGCTACTTACCTTAAGGTCACAACATGATGTCAATGGTGGCCTGTTGAGGCCAAGTAGGGGCGCTGGAACTAGGATGCCTGGGTTTAAAGCCCTGCTCTGCCACTTTCTACCTGCAATTCTGAACAAGCTACGTAACATCTTAGTTATCCCATTTGTGAAATGGAGATTAAATATACCCATCTCAAAGGGTTATGGTGAGAATTAAATGAGATAATATGCATGAAACACTTAGCACTTGCCTGACCCAAGACAAGCACTCACGAATGCTAGCTGTTATTATTACCTGTTACTATCCATCTGTAGAATGAAAGTAAGAAGCTGCATCTTAGCAGATAAATGTCTGTTTTGCCAGATGCAACATCCTTTATTTAAAGGAAGAAACTGAGTTATTAAATTATTTTCTGTCTTCTGACAACATTGCAAAAGTTATAAATCTACAAACCATCTCAAAACATAGTGAAAGTAGGTTGTTTAAAAATAAGAATAAATCACACTTTAAATGTGAACTCATTCTTATGTTGAGAATTCAGTATTCTGAAAGAAATTACAGTATTTTAAAAGAACTGTTTAGTAGTTCTAATCTAACAATTACTCATTCAGTTTTTCTATAATTTTGAACCTTACTCATTAGCAAGTTATTTAAGGTGTGACACATTTCACGTAATGCTGTTGTGATTCATAGGAACCACATAAATAGAGACCACATGTTTCCCACTTAAGTTATCAAAAGTCAACACAAACAGGAGTGATGACTATGTAGTCAAACAGCCACACCCTGCCTTGTATACAATTTTTTCTTCTCTTTCTTGTTTGCCCCTTTCCATATTTTCCTAAGGCAGTTAAATAAAATCATCCCCACCTAAAATAATCTGAAGAGATACACATCAGGAGAGAATACCTCAGGTTTAATCCTGGACCTATCTCACATGATACACTTTTAAATCACCACTCAGTCCCTTAATTTTAAAAGGGAAATTAATATTTGCCCTATCTACTTCATAGTACACAAGTGACTTGTGAAGGCATTTCGACTCCTCTGGGAAAAAAGGCTACATATCCCAGTGTAGGCTCGTGCTTCCAGCCATCCTGTGGCAAAGAAGCTAGGAAGTGACTGCACCAAGTGTGAGGCTCTTGGGGCTTCCTCTGAGGTTGTAATTAGCCTACCCGAGCATATGAAGGGCGGAGCAGCCTCCCGAGGGCATATTCCGCACAAACACCTCTGCCAAACCTGTCTTACCACCTGTGGCCTCTGAAGAAGCCCTTGATAGGAAGTTATTAAAAAACAGGTTCTGTAGAAGAAAATATCTATCAGATAAATATTAAGGCAATAATTGCCAAGTATATAAATTTCAAAAAACACCATTTCTTTTGCTATGAGGTGTATTCATTTCATAAGCAAATGGGAATTATCTTCACACCCTTTACTGTTTTGTTTATGGTTTTATTTTAATCCTCTTGCTGGATAAGATTTCTTGCCAATGTAAACAACAAGTTTCTCTGAAGCTCTATCGCTCAGTTCCAGTTCTGATCGCATAATCCACATGACTTAAATCCCAAACATTCTGGGAGCTTCTTGAAGACCACTTCATACCAGACTGGTTATCAGCAAAATGCCCACTAATGCGAGTCAGCAGGCACTTCTCTCGTTTAACTTTTTCAATTTCTTTTAAGCAGCCATTTAAAAGGTGCCTAGAATCCCAAAAGCACTCTCCACCATATTTGTGTGCAAACCCCTGTGCAAAAAGAAAAACATTGTTTTGAGCTTGTATTCAAAGCTGGGGAGAGGGGTTTGCTGACAAACGTTAGGCTGTGAGCTTCAACTGGGCTCACAGTTGATTTCAAATTAAGTTACTTACTAATTGACAGATCAGCTACTAGGTCATGATACTTAAGATACAAACCATCATCACACCAATCATTTCAACATTAGTAATGAGAAACAAAAAAATCCCAACAAACATTGACGTTAGAAACCACTGTGGTACAGACGAACCACATCATGAAACAATTCCCAAGAGCCATGTTTGCCATAATTTTTCATTCAAGGAGATAACTAAGTGTTCACGTATCATGACCTTATAATGAGATAGTACAGGGCATTTTTCCGCAGGGAGAAGCCCCAGGCTGGTATACAGGAGGAGCTGGATGCCTTCTCTAAAGCTGTCAATCAATTAAAAACACCCTTCTTCACTCCGTTCATTAAACTTCATTGTTGAAACAACCATTATATGATCTCCATGACTCCACAAAACACATCAAATTTTTATAATAAATTCCATAGATGTCCACATCATTATTTATGATGCAACATCTTTGACAGATCTCATTGGTTACAAATACCAAAAACTTACAAATGCAAGGATTATGGCTTACCATTAACACATTAGGTAAAAACGGAACGTAATTTAAATGGAATAAATATCTCCTACCTCTTTCCTGTCCCTGAATAGAATGATTGAAAAAGTCATTCATGATGTCAGAGAAGCCAGTTCTTCACAAAAGGATGGGTTTTGCACTTTTTAAACTGTCCTCACAGTGCACACACACACACACACACACACACAAAGAACCTGAAGTCAGAGAAGCTGAGATGGGAGTACCAGACTCCTTGGATAATGAAGACTGTCTCCTAACTTCTCAAGGCCTCAGCTATAAAACAGGAACCCGAGTTATGTCAGCCAACACTCACACTGTCTGCTTTGGGCCTGAATCTTTGTAGCAACCCTATGTGGTAGCATCTCTTACCCCTGGTTTACACATGAGGAAATTGAGCTACACCAAGGTTACTGGACTTGAGACCTAGACCAGTAGGTAGTTCTCTATATATCAGCGCATTGAGCATCAAATGAGAGTGTCTGTGAAAGCACTCAGGGAACTCTAAACTGTAATTAGCGACTTACCTCCTATTCCCCCAGTCATTCCAGTCTACACTGCATACTCCCAAGAGCAGGAGGCTCTTACCCAACTTCTCACTGGCTGAAATACAGCTTACACACCCTCATCACTTTTAAATCAAATTATTCTTCCTATAAATAGTTGCTATTTACTAATTTATAGGAATAAAAAACAAACAAACAAAAAGACCAAACAGATGATTAAATTGCAGGTGTGTGTTGCGGGGGATGAGGGAGTTGGTTGTGTTTTGGAGGAACAGCCTTCCTCAGTTCTTGACATCACTTTATTAAAGTAGCCTTCTACTGCACAGGAGAAAACCCATCCTAGTTTTGTCAGTAGCTCAAGAATAAAAACATACAAGAGTACATGAAAGTATATCACTCTAGTGATACTTTTTGAAAGACTATATGGTTGGATGAAACCTTCAAAGTTGAAAGCTTGTCACCACTATTAATTTGCTACATGAAAATCTTTCCAGGTTAAAGAATATGTTAGAGTTTAACTTTTCATTTAAATAATCTGTCTTAATTTTAACTAAGATACAAAGAAAGCATTCATTTATTCATTCATTCAAAAATTATTTAATGACAACCTGCTATATACATACCTGACATGGTGCACAGCACTAGGAATATAAAAAGTAAAATGAAGCAATTCTTGGAACTTCCTCTTTAAAATTCTAACCCTGTTTTGAAATTGTAGTCAAAATGGCATATGTGGTTAACCCACTGAATTACACCATGTTCTTGGTAAACTTATATTGTATATTCAGCAAATAACATTCCTTTAAGGGGTAATTCTCAAGTCACTCATTTCTATTAAGATTTGGCATTGTACTACATAATATTGGGGAGTATACTAGGACTATTTTTGCCAATACTAATATCATTTGATAGCAAAACCAAAGCCAACTCGCAGTCTTCCAAGATAGTGGTAATCAGAACTGCACAGATCCCTGAATTCTAGATGGAACCCAAAAGTCTCACAGTGGTCAAAAGTCTAAACATTTCTCCTACCCTTCTGCCTGCTACCCCAACTTTCATCTCAGAGTGGCTGGGGTCAGTTACACTTCCAACTTCACCTTCTCTTGGGGAAGGCCAACAAGTCTTCACAGAGCCAGAAGGAAGGAGCAGGGAAACAGCCAGCAAAATGCAATGCTCCGGGTTGTGTGCCCAGATAATTAAAAGCTAACTGTCTTTATAAACACTCAAAATTCTCACTCAATCATCGTTAAACCAGACGTCAGCTGCACTCATATTTTGAGGGAAAAAAAAAGAATAAGTTTAAACATTTCTAGTCCACGAGAAGAAGCCCACTTCCCTAGACCATAGCCAACTTTCAGCTTACAGTCTCAAGTTATTTTTACTAAACCACAATTATTAACAAGCCAAAAATGAAATACAACTGGAAGAAAAACTAAATAAAACAGGGAAGAAATGAAGGAAGATTGGTTCCAGGACTGGCAATTTATGTACAAGGTTTCATCAATCCATCAAAATCCAAGACAACCTGAGTCCTATTAGGGGCCAGGTAAGTTCACCGAAAACACATACAAAACATGTGCTAGTTTTACAGCCTATGCTTCATTATGTTAACAATCACAAAAATCACTTCTAATGAGGACATTGCATTTTGTCTATAAACACAGGTTTATACTCCAAATTATATTGTTGCAGACAATAAGGAAAATATCCTAAGGGAAAAAAGTCTAGCCTTAAATTATTTTTTTCTAGATTAAGAAGTTTTTAAATAACTACCACACAAGGCACAAGTAGATGTGAACAATCATTATCAGGATATTTTAAGTATAGTTCAAATGCTTAATATAATCATGGGTTCTCAACAGCAAAAAGATGGCGTCATTTTTTGCAGAAATGTTTCACACACACATTAGCAAGTCTCAACAATTACCTACTTACCTCCCTGTGAATTACTAGGAGAGGCATCGCTGTGGGATCACATTCATTTTGGGTTATGGTACATCTCTATCACATGTAAGAGTCACTACTTATTTCACATAAACTTCAAACTGACAGTTACGCCCTTGCTACCTATGATATACTTTACTATCCAGTTTAAGTTTGGTATTATTAAGTAATGCGGCTGAGACGCCCAGTTACACAAGAATTCTTGCAATAATTCTTGATGGATACCCACTGCAAGCCAACAACAACGTAGTCCATCTGTCAACCTTCCAGAAGCAAAAAGGTCACTACAATCTATTCCTAGTGCATACCCAAATGAGATGAAATCATACCTCCACACAAAAACTTGTATATGAATGTTCATAACAACCAAAAAGTGGAAACTACCCAAATGTCCATGAACTGATGAATGAACAAATAGAACATGGTGTAACTACACAATGGAATATGATTCAGCAATCACTGGAATGAAGTACAGTGGTCTGCTTCCATGGTTCCACTTTCTGTAGTTGCAGTTACCCACAGTCAACCACAGTCCAGAAATATTAAATGGAAGATTTCAGAAATAAACAATTCTTAAGTTTTAAATTGCGCATTGTTTTGCATAGTGTGATGAAATCTCAAGCCATTCTGCTGTGTCCCCCTCTGTGAACTGTCCCTTTGTCCAGCATATTCACACTGCATGTGCTCCCTGCCCATGAGTCTCTTAGCAGTCTTCTTGGTTTGCAGATCGGCTGTTGACCACAGTGTTTGTGTTCAAGTCACCCATGGTTGACCTAATAATGGTGCCAAAGCACAAAGAGTAGTGATGCTGGCAATTCCAAAATGCCAAAGAGAAGCTATCAAGTACTCCCTTTAAGTGAAAAGGTGAAAGTTCTTGACTTAATAAGGAAAACAATCATATGCTGAGGTTGCTAAGATCTACAGTATTGCAGGAAGTCAGGGAACCTGAACAGAGGGACCAGCTGAAGCCATGGCAGAAGAACATAAATTGAAGATTTCATGGACGTTTATTAGTTCTCCAAATGAATACTGTTATAATTTCTTAGGCCTGTCTTTACTGCAATCTCTGAACATAAATTGTGAAGATTTCATGGACATTTATCACTTCCCCAGTCAATACTCTTATAATTTCCTATGTCTGTCTTTACTTTAATCTCTTAATCCCATCATCTTCATAAGCTGAGGATGTATGTCGCCTCAGGACCCTGTGATGATTGTGTTATCTGTACAAATTGTTTGTAAAACATGTGTGTTTGAACAATATGAAATCTGGGCATCCTAAAAGAACAGGATAACAGCGATGTTCAGGGAACAAGGGAGATAACCATAAGGCCTGACTGCCTGCAGGGTCGGGCAGAACAGAGTCATATTTCTCTTCTTGTAAAAGCGAATAGGAGAAATATCACTGAATTCTTTTTCTCAGCAAGGAACAGCCCTGGGAAAAGAATGCATTCCCAGGGGGAAGCCTCTAAAATGGCCGCTCTGGGAGTGTCTGTCTTATGCAGTTGAAGATAAGGGATAAAATATGCCCTCATCTCCTGCAGCGCCCCCAGGCTTGCTAGCATTAAGAAATTCCAGCCTGGCGAATTCTAGTCAGACCGGTTCTCTGCTCTTGAACCCTGTTTCCTGTTAAGATGTTTATCAATGACAATGGGTGCACAGTGGGACATGAAACCTCATCAGCAATTCTAATTTCACCCTGGCCTTGTGATCTTGCTCTGCCCCTATTTGCCTTGTGATATTTTATTGCCTTTTGAAGCATGCGATCTCTGTGACCCACACCCTATTCGTACACTCCCTCCCCTTTTGAAACCCCTAATAAAAACGTGTTGGTTTTGCAGCTTGGGGGCATCATAGAACCTGCCGACATGTGATGTCACCCCCAGAGACCCAGCTGTAAAATTTCTTATTTATTTCTCAGACCGGCCGACACGTAGGGAAAATAGAAAAGAACCTACATTGAAATATTGGGGGCTGGTTCCCTCGATACTACAGTAAAAAAAAAAAAAAAAAAAAAAAAAATCTTCTATCTTGGAAATTGTAAAGAAAGAGAAAGAAATTCATGCTAGTTTTGGTTGTCACACCTCAAACTGCAAAACTTATGACCACAGTGCACGACAGTTGCTAAGATGGAAAAGACATTAAATCTGTGAGTGGAAGACAGGAACAGAAATATGTTCTGATCGACAGCAGTCAAGTTTGGTACTTTCCTCAGTTTCAGGCACCTACTGGGGGAGTCTTAGAACACAATCCTTTTATCAGGAAACGTACTTCCTGATAAGGGAACACTACTGTACTAATACATGCCATCGCATAAATAAATCTTGAAAACATTAGGCTTAAGGTAAAAAAAGACCAAATATGGTATTATTCTATTTATGTGAAATGTCCAGAATAAGGTAATCCTAGAAACAAAAAGCAGATTAATGGTTGTCAGGGGCTAGGGGAAAGAGAGAATGGAGAGTGACTGCTAACGGATACATGTTTTCTTTTGGGGTGGTGAAAATGTTTTGAAATTAGATGTGGTGATGGCTCGGCAATTCTGTGAATATATTAAAAGCCACTGAATTATATACTTTAAAAGAGTGAATTGTATAGTATGTGAATTATATCTCAATAAATGTTTTTTTTAAAAAATTCATTGAACTGTACACTGAGACATTTGTGCATTTTGTTCAAACTCAATAAAGATAACTTTTTAAAAGACAGTTACAAAGACCTTTCGCACCATCTCATGCCCCATATACAAAAGAAGTTCAACAGAAATTAAGCTATTTAAATGATTCCTGTACTCTAAATGCCTACCCCTCCCCGAAAAAAAACAAAAAACAAAAAAAACTTAAATATATTTTGGCCAGATGAAATGTCTCACATCTGTAATTCCAGCACTTTGGGAGGCCAAGTAGAAGGATCCCTTGAAGCCAGGAGTTCCAGATCAGCCTGAGCAACATAGTGAGAAGCCATCTCTACAAAAAATTAAAAAATTAACCAGGTGAGGGGGCACATGTCTGTAGTCCCAACTACTCAGGAGGATTCCTTGAATCCAGGAGGTTCAAGACTGCAGTAAGCTATGATCCTGCCACTGCAGTCTAGCCTGAGCAACACAGCTAGACCCTATCTCTTAAAAATATATAAGTATATTATATTACATATATGTATTTATATTTTTTTTCACAAGAATAGGTCTTAATTTGCAAAGTGGAATTTCTACCCCAGCTACTTTATATCCAGAAATATTTTAATATGAAATTCTGATATTTCCTCCTTTCATATATTTGCATCTATCTTGTTTTTAAGTGTGTCATCTTTGCATTATATATAAATAATTCCACAGGCCAAGGTTTTCTCAGGTACATTTATTGTCTTTTTCCATAATTCACTTTAATTGTATGGTCTCAAAGCTGAAAATACACGAAAGATATCACAAAGAGGGCCACATTAAATGGGTTTGTAGAATTCTCCAACTCCCTGTTGAGAGTTAATTACATTCCCAATGACAGAATTGTGGAGAAATCAGCTTTCCTCAAACAACTTGCAGAAACAGTTTTTCCTAGATTCTTTCTAGGGCCTTAAGTGATCTCAACAAAGTTTCCAGCTTATTTATCTCAAAAGTAGATACACTGACAGCTCTACAATGCATCTAATTATTAGTTTCCCGTTGATCAAGTAGTAATTTTATTTCCACTTATTGGAATCATTTGATTAAAGGTTATAAAAGTTGAAGCATGAATAACAATATTTTAAAATACTTTCTGGTATATTGAGAAATATAAAAGATCAATACACATGTTCCCTTTCAAGATAACAAAGAAAAGGAAGACACTGCCTGATATGGTTTGGCTGTGTCCCCACCCAAATCTCATTGTGAATTGTAGCTCCCATAATTCCCACTTGTTGTGGGAAGGACCCAGTGGGAGATAACTGAATCATGGGGGCAGTTTCCCCTATACTGTTCTTGTGATAGTGAATAAGTCTCATGAGATCTGATGGTTTTATAAGGGGTTTCCTCTTTTGTTTGGCTCTCATTCTCTCTTGCCTGCCATCATGTAAGACATCCCTTTGCTCATCCTTCATCTTCCACCATGATTGTGAGGCCTCCCCAGCCATGTGGAACTGAGTCCATTAAACCTCTTTCCTTTATAAATTACCCAGTCTCAGATGTGTGTTTATTAGCAGCATGAGAATGGACTAATACACCACCCGTACAAATACATGAGTTTGTTTTTCAAAAAAAATTTTCTTGGCCTTGAGAACGTGCCTTCAGGAAGTCACCCGACCTCCTTCCAGAGTGTGGCTAGCTCCCTCTGCTTCCACCTTCTCCTCATGCCAATCTGAATGTGTATTGGCATTCATGGCTCCCTTACTGATCTAAGCTCCTAAAGAAGATATCACAGCCCACAGGCTAGTTCCAACCCGTGCACATGTGTTGTTTGGCCCATAAGGTATGTCGACGTTGGGAAAGATCAAAAATGTGGATCACCAGCTTCCTTTAAAAAAGAAACAGTCTGGCAACGTTCGACGTGCGTTACCTCATAGCCACAACTGGCTGCTCTGGAGAAAACCCACTCTCAGGAGAGTGGCAGTCCCCACACCTCCCCTCGGCTCAGTCCACCCCAAGTCTACCTGTCTGGCCCCTGCAGGCATGGGAGCTTGGGAATACATGGGCTTTTTTGTTTGCATCCTCAAGACCCAGCATAACACCTGCCCTGTGGACAGGACTCACCTGTTAACTCAGGGTTCAGTGTGTAGAAGAACCACTTGGGAAGCTTGGGGCAAATAATGGTCCCAAGCCTTCCTCTAAGGAATCCTGATTCAAATGGCCTGGATTGACACCTGGAAGTCTGCCTCTCCCAGAAGGCCCTTAACTGGGTTTTACTAAGAATGGTCTCTGAAAAACTTTGAGTGGAAAGAACCTGAGAGACCTACTACTAAGTCCCAATTCTATAAACAGGTGCTTGATTTTTGAATGGGTATCTAAGGTTCTTATGAGACTTGATTTCCTTATATGAAACAATTTGTACTAAATCATCATCTCATCTCACAGCTTTAAATGCTTTGGTTTTTTGTTTTTTTGTTTTTTTGTTTTTTTTGAGATGGAGTCTCACTCTGTCGCCCAGGCTGGAGTGCAATGGCACAATCTCGGATCACTGCAACCTGCGCCTCCCAGGTTCAAGCCATTCTCCTGCCTCAGCTTCCCAAGTAGCTGGAACTACAGCCACACACCACCATGCCGGCTCATTTTTGTATTTTTAGTAGAGACAGGGTTTCACCACATTGGCCAGGCTGGTCTCAATCTCCTGACCTCGTGATCCACCCGCCTTGACCTCCCAAAGTGCTGGGATTACAGGCGTGAGCCACAGCGCCCGGCCAGCTTCGGTTCTTTACTGGAAATGTAAGGAAATCAGGCATGAAATCAGTTTCTGTTCTCTGCTGCCACCTGCTGGCACATTCTGAATACTGCAGCAGTCCAAACAGCCTTGGGACCAGTTTGCCCCTATTTTTAATGGCTAGATCTAGGTACATAAAACATACAACAAAAACAGCTCATTTCAAAGTTTAAAACACATCATCAAGTAATAGTTGGTGAAAATGAAGAAGATTTTTATATAACACCACTAGTCTGTCAGCTTTATTAAATACACAAGAGCTTCTGATGTGTTTCTACAAAACTGGTTTTGAAGCATTAAAATAGATTGAGACTTTTCATGGCAAAATTTGCACATTAAAGTACACAATCTGGTTAGTTGTAGCTTTGGGGCCCACAACATGAAACAACTTTCTAGGGTTAAAAACATTCCAGGCCAGGCATGGTAGCTCACGCCTGTAATCCCAACACTTTGAGAGGCCAAGGCGGGCAGATCACGAGGTCAAGAAATCAAGACCATCCGAACCAACACGGTGAAACCCCGTCTGTATTAAAAATACAAAAATTAGCTGGGTGTGGTGGCATGTGCCAGTAGTCCCAGCTACTCAGGAGGCTGAGACAGGAGAATCGCTTGAACCCGGGAGGCGGAGGTTGCAGTGAGCGCACTCCAGCCTGGGCGACAGAGCGAGACTCCGTCTCAAAATAAAAATAAATTCCAAAATGGAATGGTGTGCATTTTGGGAGAAAAAATCCTGACACAGAAAATGTTCAGAAGCCAAACATATATAAATCACCTTGATTCAGTGAGACATCTAAGATTCCTCTCAACACCCTCAAGTCTTTCTCTTCTCCAAGAAGGTACAACCAAGAAGCTCATGAAGCTGGGTTCTCTGAGGCTTATGAGTATAGGTTATACATGGATTCTGCCTTCTAGCCTACAACTACAGCTCAGAAGGGAGTTAATATGGGTGGACAAATGAACATAACAAATTGAAGATCCTTGCCTGAATGTTGAGGCAAAACTGAGAAAGATTCACACAGGAGCCATGGGGTGTGTCGGAGTGTGTGGGAGGCAGGAGGGTCCGGGTTAATCCGGAGGCTCCTCAAGGATGATTGCTTCACCCTCGAAACTGTGAAGGTTGACTTGCCAGCCACTCCCTCCTTCGATTCTCCCTGAGCTCACCGGCTAGGTGCTCTTCCTCTAACGTTTCAAACTTTGTTCGTTCAAGGACAAACTCCAAGCCCTAGTCCTCAAGTTAGTCCTCTGGTTCTCCACCCCTCACATTTCCTGATCCCAGGTGAGCATTTGCCCTGGAGTGCCCTTATCTTAACTCATTCCCAGCATGTAAACAGACCTCCCCTCTCACCCAAGACTCAGCTACCACATCTCACTTCTCTGTTGAAACCATGATACCAACATTCTCCCAATGTCCCAGACTCAACATCAGAATGAACCTTCTCTGTCCCTCCAAATCCATGTAATTCTCTCCACTCTGGTTCTAGGCTTCTCTGGCAGATGTGACACTCAACATTCTCCTATGGATTGTTCTGCCTTAATCTCCTCTACTACCCTAACACTTCAATGCCTGCCTGTATTCTTCCCTAAAAATCAAAACAGTCTTCCTCACAAAAACAAACACTGCTCAAAACCTTCCAGAGATCCATTCTGCCTGCAGAGTGAGGCCTTCCTACCTACCTTCGAGCCCCTTTGCCCCTTCATTCTCACACCTGAATCCTTGGTTTTACCTAGACAAAAGAACCCAGAGCCTTCATTTCTCCATCTTAACAATTCCAATTACGTCTTTCCCCTGTCAGCCCCAAACATGACTGTCCCAAAGGGAGTCTTTCTCCCCCATAACTTCTGTGACACGGATTTTCTAAGACTAAGTCAGTAGTTACACCATTCTGCCTTATGGCATCATCATCTGCTCATCTTCTCTTCCGTCCTAGATTGAAACTTTATTGAGGTCAGGAAACTCCATAAAGATTTTACACATCTTTTTCTGTATTCTCCCACTGTATAACACGCATGACAGTAAGTATTCATAAATAGTTTTTTTTTTTATTTTAAGGTCTCCTAAAAGCAAAATGATTAAAAGAAAAGAGAGACTACTGCTCAAGGCATACAGAGAAGTTTTAACTAAGGTTCAGAGACTAAAGAGCACAAATCAGGAAAAAGATGTTGACTTTAGGTACAATGAGAGACAGCAAGATGGGGGAGCTGCCCAACAACCACAGAAGGCAGTCACAAAGAGGAGGAGAGGGTGAGAAAGAAAACCAGCCTCACTGCCTCTCAGCCAGGCCACCCATGCTCCTCGGCCACATGCAGAAACAAGAGTCCCTGAGCAGACAGATGGCACCTACGCTGGGGGAAAACACTCTGAGCCTTTGGCAGGAAAGGAAAGACCTAACAAATGCCTTGACAGGAGAGAAGTCTGAAACCCAGCATTAACTAATATTTTCCTCCACAACAGAGAATAATGATAATTATCCTATGTCCTGGAACAGAGCATGGAGTCAGAAGACGGAAAAGCTGGAGGAAAAGGAGAACAGATTCAATGACGGTAGGGAGGAGGGCTCCCAGTGCCACATGAAATAATTATCACCCCAGCCTGAAGCAGAGCCAGATGGCAGCCACAGACAGGGGAGATCCACACAGCTGATATGAAATTTTGATGAATTCCTTAATGGCTGCACAATGAAGCCCATATTCCAGAAACAGGCTAATAATAGAACAAATGTCAGTGCTACACAAAAAGACTTAAAATTGCCTTTGTTATTTACTCATCTGTATTTATACATTTATCAAAATGTGGTTGTTTAATAAGCACTTTCATGAATAAGAAGGATGATGGATTATATCATGCATACTAGTCTTGCTTCTTTGAACTCTAAGCTGATATTCCAGGCCGTTGTATTAACTGTATTACCAAAAAAAGGCCAGATAATACAGCTACCCATACACTTGACCCAAAATTATAGCTTCAGTGATTAAGTGAGATCTGTATATGCCACTTCCTGACATTGAGGAACTGAGCAAAGTTACAGCTTCTGTAATATAGTCTTAATCTCAAAATAGCAGACTCCTTTTCACAGGAGTATGCAGAGTGCCCTGTAAACTCTAGCTTGTCTAAGCCAAACAGGATGCTTCCGCACTGCTTCACATTTGCCTAAAAGCCTTCTTTTACCCTCCAAAGTCAAAAGAAGAAGACTGAAGGGCACCAGTATTATCTCCTTCTATAAAAAGCCTTGAGGAAATAAGCTAAATCTCCTAGAGAAAGGTTACACTTCAGGAAGACATTGACTGAGAAGGCACAGCCATTCGATAACTGGTATGAAGTGAAGCTCCAAACTAAAAGAGCTAAAACTTGACTAGACAATCCCAAAGGAATATGAGTAGTAGCAAGCATGCATGCAGGATCCTAAAGTAATCAGGAAAAAAATGGCCGAGTGCAGTGGCTCATACTTGTAAGTCCAGGCTGGGCAACACAGAAAGACCCTATGTACAAAAAAATTTAAAAGATTAGCCAGGCATGGTGGTGTGCGCCTGTGGTGCCAGATACTCGGGAGGCTGAGATGGGAGGATCCCTTGAGCCCAGAAGTTCAAGGCTGCAGTAAGTTATGATCATGCCACTGCACTCCAGCCTGGGCAACAGAGAGAGACTCTGTCTCTGGAAAGAAAAAAAAAAAGGAAAAGAAACATATTTAAGGAATTGTAGCACTCCTATGGGTTATGTGTAAAAATCTCTTAAATAATAGACACTGAATGAACTAACGACCCTGAAACTAGCTGGTGTCTGTTGGCTTGTGACCCAATCTGCAGAACTAGGGCCTGGGTAGTCTGGAGCTAGTACAGATCAAGAATACTTGAGCAAAATGGTAACAGTTAGGTTTTCCTGGGTAGATGTAATAAGAGGACAATAGAGCAAGTTTGAAAATACTGTCACAAAAGTGGCTTAGTATCAGCTTGTGCAGACTACATAATGCAGGAGGAGGCAGAAGTCAAGAGGTTTTGATAAAACAGGTATAGTTGAAGCTGCAAGGTAAGATATTGGGATTTAATAATGCAAAGGTGAAGCCTCCCCAGGAAATTACTAAATCCAGTACTAAGACATCAAAGAAAGTGGTTGGAGTAGAAATGGAGGTCATGGAATTGGGAAGTTAGAGAACTCAGCAGGCCCTCCAGGTCTGCACTGTGTTCACCCAGCAGGATGGCAGGGTTAGGGTGGGGAGGAGGCAGCTGGGCGCAGTCTTCACTGAGTAAAGAGGGGTGAATGGGGGGTCAGTATCCTAATGAGGAGGAGGGATGTTGGATAGTTTAACCAAAGGAGATTAAGCATAGATATTTCTATGTGAACACTTCAGGCTAATTGTCTGGAAGTAGCCCCTTTTCTCAGCCCTGGCGTATGTAGGGTACAGAGGAAACATCAGACTCCACTGCGGAAGGCTATAGGAGAAAGAGAGGACTGGGTTTCAAAGCCCGAAGAAAGAGATCAACACTGGAGTGTTCATCATAGAACAACTGCTCCAGAGGCCAGAGTGAAAAGGCCCAGGAGGAAGCATGGGAACTGGACGGGGAGCCTGAGTGTTCAGGCTGATGATGAAAACTCCCCCATCCCAGGCAATGACTGAGGCTGACGTGAGTTGGCCAAGTTGTTTACTGTGACACCAGGTTGTTTACTGTTAAGTCAGGCCAAGACCATACAAATCCTGCATCTTTTCTTATGATAAAGCAGTCTGCATTTTTTAAACTAAACTGAACAAACATCCTCTACTCAACACACCCAAAAGATTGATGGCATGAATAATACTGCAAACATTAGGTCATTGGTCTATAAACAGTGAGATGGTTTGATTATATTCACATTACCTGAAGCAAAACTAATTTTTTTAAAGCTTTGTGAAAAACACTTTTCTCAGTCACAGTTTGGCTTACAGAAATCTTCTAGTTTTGTTTAAAGAGTACACTCCAATTGGACTTAACAAAACTTCTCATTTACTAAAATTAAATCTCCAGTTTTAACTGCATGTAAAATATGTATGAATAAAATATGTATGAATACATATACATATCTACATATATATTATAAATATGTATAAAAATTTTATGTGTAAAGACAATTTATAGGTAATCCCTTACATGTTCTCTGAAAACTTCCTTGCAACATTATCAGAAAAAGTAGTGGCAATTATTATTCAGCCAGTGGAAACTATTGTTCATCCTTTCAGCAAGTATCTGTGCACGTTTCCTCAGTACTATGCTAAAAGTAATGTGGAAGACAAAGGAACTGACAAACCCATTTCCAATTTTATTGAAAACCACACCTTAAACTAAGGGTGAGCAAACTAGAGCCTGTGGGCCAAACTTGGCCTATCACTTGTTTTTATAAATAAAGTTTTACTGGAATATAAGCTTTCAATCACTTACAAGGGGAGTTCTTACTACAGTAGAGAGAGAGAGAGTTGAGTAGTCTTACCAGAGACCCATTGGCCAGAATGCCTAACAGATATACTATCTTGTCCCTTGCAGGAAAAATTTGCCAAATGCTGTAATTAACATTTGTCAATCAAGTACTTTATTTATTCAAATACATTGGTGCCAAACCTAGTACTCAGACAGATACAAATATATATATTTATCACAGCATGCCCTGGAGGAGCTCTCAAATATAGGACAAAACACCAAATAAGAGCGTGGGGTCCTGGTGACATTTTGGGCAGGCCTCCCGGAAAGCCTAGTGTAGGCAGATCAAAGCAGAGAAGACCCCCCAGCCTGGACCACCTTTGAGGAAAAAGATCACTGTGATCATCCAGAGATCACTCTGGCTTGGTCTTTTCTGAGGAGAAGGTGGCTCAGGCTGTGTGGGGGCCACAGCCTGTAATCCCAGCTACTAAGGAGGCTAAGATGAAAAGATCGCTTGAGGCCAGGAGGTGGAGACTGGTCTGGACAACATAGTAAGACCCCCATCTCTAAAAGTAAAATAAAAATAAAAATAAGTAGAACTGTTTAAGAAAAAAAAAAAAAGGAGGGCTCAGCACCTTCCTGGCTCTTTAGTCGGAAAGGGTTCTCTTTCCACAGCCAAAGTGAGAGGAATAAGTGTATTAGTCAGGGTTCTCTAGAGGAACAGAACTCACAGGAGACATGTATATATGGTTTATTAAGGAGTATTGACTCACAGGATCACAAGGTCAAGTCCCACAATAAGCCCTCTAAAAGCTGAGAAGCAAGGAAGCCAGTCCGTGTCCCAAAACCTCAAAAGTTAGAGAAGCTGACAGTGCAATCTCCAGTCTGTGGCTGAAGGCCCGAGAGCCATGGCAAACCGCTGGTGTAGGTCCAAGAGTCCAAAACCTGAAGAACCTGGAGTGTGATGTTTGAGAGCAGGAAGCATCTGGCACAGGAGAAAGATGAAGGCCAGAAGGCTTAGCAAGTCTGCTCTTTCCACCATCTTTTGCCTGCTTTATTCTAGCTGTGCCGGCAGCTTATTAGATGGTGCCCACCCAGATTGAGGGTGGGTCTGTCTCTCCCAGTCCACTGACTCAAATGTTAATCTCCTTTGGCACCACCCTCACAGACACGCCCAACACAATACTTTGCATCCTTCAATCCATCAAGTTGACACTCAATATTAACCATCACAGTATGCTCTACACTGGAAAAATTGAGTATGTTCATGAAATGCTGTATCTTGGAAAATAGCTATAGTTCCTGGAAATGTCAAAAGGCTGGAAATCCTACCCAGGACATGAGCATTTAATCCTATGTCCAGTGGGGAATTCAACCCACAATGGGATTGGAGTTAAAACTCAGTCCCAGAGCCTACTGACTTCTGGTTGTGTGGCCAGGCAGAAGAGCACTTTTCTAAAGCCATCCTCTTAGAGACGTGAAATTAAATAAATGATGTGGAGTGAGCTGCTTATTCCTGACCTAAATGAAGTGATGTAATGAATTCTGAAGATGAACTCTTAGAGGAAGATAAAGATCAGATAATTAGAAAAACAAACCTCAGGTTTCTTTCCAAATGGGCCAGAAAAATGAAAGAGAGGTAAATGTCAACGCATATACAGAGTACACTTCTGAAATTTCCTTAAATATGTAGAATAAATTTCAAGAATTGCATTAAAAACATTCCAAACATAAAACCTCAACCTCAAGACTGAGCGGGGAGAAGAAAATACTCAAAAAGATAAATTAAAGAATAAAGAGGCAGCTCATAGGGAATGATCATTAAATAAAGCCCAATGGAAGGAGCTTATTCAATTTTGGCATCAGGGATGGGTTTGAAGAAATAGAAAAAAGAAAAAAAAATGAGTAAGTCAGGCCTTTGAGAGAAAAGCACAGAACAGTGTGTGGAGAGACGGAATATGAAGAATATTGAAGACTTTAGCAAGTAGCTTGGTGTCAAAAATGTCAAAGCTGCTGCCTGCTACAACTCTGCGAAAGCCAAAAAGGAGGCTGCAAATTCATGAGTTACTCAGAAAAAGAAGAAACTTCCATGGGGGGTTAATGCAAAGAATAGATGGGAAACCAAAAACAACATGGGATATATATATCTTGGCCAGCCTTCTTCAATACATTGATAGGCTCCAAGGGCTTAGGAAAAGATGTTCCTGCTTGTGTTAAATGTGTCAGAAAACCGACAGAAGTTGAAAGAATAAGCATAGATACGGGAGCTAATTATCAAATCTTTTCAACCTTTTTCTAAGGAGTTTATCCCAGTGAAGTGAATGAAATGGAGCTTTCTGTTATTCGCACAAGAATTCTAAGCATACATATGGGGGAAATGGCAGGATTTTTAACAATTACATAGACCTACAGTATGAAATCCATTTTCATTTTTATCATGTGGGTTCAGCATAGCCATTGAGCTTCTTACACCTTGACTTGGTTTAAAGGTACTGTGTTACTCTGCTCTCATGCTGCTAATAAAAACATACCCAAGACTGGGTAATGTATAAAGAAAAACAGGTTTAATGGACTCACAGTTCCACATGGCTGCAGAGGCCTCACAATCATGGTGGAAGGCAAAGGAGGAGAAGGGCACATCTTACGTGGCGGCAGGCAAGAGAACATATGCAGGGGAACTCCCCTTTATAAAACCATCAGATCTCGTGAGACTTATTCACTATCACAAGAATGGCATGGGAAAGACCCACCCCCATGATTCAATTACCTCCCACCAGGTCCCTCCTACAACACGTGGGGATTATGGGAGCTACAATTCAAGATGAGATTTGGGTAGGGACACAGCAAAACAATATCAGGTACTTATTCTTGCATTTTATTTTTAAGATTGCTGTTCATAATGGATTAATCATAAGTACCAAGAGAGTCTATCTCAGCTGATGGTGTCTTTACAAACACTTTAATTACTTTGTTATAAAAGTAATTCTTAAATCTTTAGTGGGAGACAGTAGAATTAATATTTCAGTCACACTGTAAAAGCCATTAATTTTCTGTTCCTTTGAATAAAATATTTCAATAAAAAAGCAAATAAAATATATAACAAGTGCTATATACAGGTACACATTCAATGCTATAGAGTAACTCTGCTTGGAAAAAAAAAGTTTGAGTGAAAAAAAATGTATTTTATTGGAGTTAACCAAGTAGAGAAAAATGGAGAGGAAGACAAGTATAAAGTCAGTACAAAGCTCCCTTCAGTCTGTCCTTTTTCCCCAAGAATCTCAGTGGTAAAGTATGAAGTTCAAGAAATCCTTGTTGAATAAATACTACCCTCTGGTGGCCACATTGTACTTTGTGCTCCAGAACTGTCCCGTTTTTTCCTTCAAAACTTACCCATCCTGTATTCGTCACCCAAGACTCTGATCTGACATGACAGCCTAATATTTCTGACAAAACTGACACTAATACAGTCAAGTTTTAGACTCCTCACACAATCAGTGGTCACTTTATAGAAACAAATCCTGGAAACAGTCACAAAAAATAAATCCAGGACAGGGATAATACCCTTCATGCAGGGAGAATCCATAGTGTATCCCCTCACTTTCTGACAGGATGGAAGCAATGCACTGAATGTATCTCCCCAACATTCATATACCAAAATCCTAACCTTCAATGTGACAGTATTAGGAGGTAGGGCCTTTGGAGGTAATTTAGATCATGAGAATGGAGACCTCATCTATGAAATTTGTGCCCTTAGAAGAGACCCTAGACAGCTCTCTAGCCCTTTTCTGCTACGTGAGGACACATGGAGAGTGCCAGCTATGAACCAGGAAGTGGTCCCTCACTTCCAGATCTTCTGGTGCCTTAATCTTGGGCTTCCCAGCTTCCAGAACTATGAGAAATAAGTGTCTGTTGCTGAAGCCATGCACCCTATATACTCTGTTATAGCAGCCCTGACTGACAATGACTAACCACACATTTGCACATCTTCTCCTCAATGTTTCTCCAGCTTTCTTACTGCAAGGATTCACTTTTGGATATTGTTGCTACAAACTTTCCCTAGACCCTTCTGTACACATTCCACTAGTCTGTCAAATCTAAAATCCTCTCCCATAAAGCCAACTCCAATATATTTTATCCCTTACAGAGAGTTTAAAAAAAAAAAAAGGTAAGATAGGGCCAGGCATGGCAGCTTACCCCTTGATATGGTGTGGCTGTATCCCCACCCAAATACCATCTTGAAACCCTATGTGTTGTGGGAGGGAACAGGTGGGAGATAATTGAATCATGTGGGGAAGTCTTTCCCATGCTGTTCTCGTGATGATGATTAAGTCTCACGAGATCTGATCATTTTATAAAGAGGAGTTCCCCTGCAAGAGTTCTCTCTCTTCTCTTGTCTGCCACCAGGTAAACATGCCTTTCACCTTCCACCATGATTGTGAGCCATGTGGAACTGTGAGTCCAATAATCTTCTTTTGGAAATTGCCAAGTCTTGGGTATGTCCTTATCAGTAGCGTGAAAATGGACTAATACACCCCTGTAATCCCAGCACTTTAGGAGGCTGAAGTGGGAGGACTGCTTGAGCCCAGGAGTTCAAAACCACCTGGACAACATGGTGAGACCACGTCTCTACTGAAAAATTTTCAAAAAATTAGCCAGGAGTGGTCATGCACACCTGTAGTCCCAGCTATGCAGGAGGATCACTTGAGTCCTGGAGATCAAGGTTGCAGTAGGCTATGATTGGGCCACTGCCTGGGGTCAGACCCTGTCTCAAAAAAAAAAAAAAAAAAAAGAGAGAGAAAGAAAAGGTAGGATGAGAAACCCTTGGTTTGATTGGTCTTCATTTCCCAGTGAATTGATGTAAGAGTAGCCATTTTCTCCCTATTTATCATCCCTCATTTCATGTACATAATTATGGCCCGTGGATATATCTCATATGTCCAGGCTTTTCCCACCTTCTCTTACTCTTCAAATTTTTTGTCTATCAGCCACCATTCCGGGCCTCAGAGAGCTATGCATTCAAAGGTAAGCCTGAAACTCTGATTTCATTTCAACACGTTCTTCGGCAGCCATTTTGGTATAAACAATGAGCAGCTGAGTAACCAGTTAGTTCCACAGGACAAATCCAAGCAAATATTCCACAGGCTCAAGTGCTTCCCCCTGCTGACAAGGCCTGGAGGCTGCTTAGGATGGGCAGATGAGAAGATTAAAATGCATTGCCAGGCTTTCATCTTTTAATTGGTCTCTCTCTTTGGCATTCTTTTGGAAGACAAAAGCGTGGGATGAGGCTTTAGTTTCCTTCCACTTCACACAAACATGAGTCAACTCTAGCCAGAAGGGGTAAAGAACACTCAAATATGTGGCATAGCAGCCTCATTCCCAGAGGCCAGCACGGTTCACAGAAACTGCAAACCCAGCTTACTCCAAGTCCATGTCTGAGTCTTACAGGATGTTTACTGAGTATCTGCTATACAAAATGAAATCAAAGCAAATTCCATGGAAAATCTAAACCGAAAGATACTCAGGTGAAATCTTTTCATGTTATCTAACAAATTCTGGGAAAATCACCTAGATGATAAACAACTGGAAAGTTATGGAAAACATTATTTCCAGTTTCCAGTATTGCTGCTTTCACAAAATAATTTACTGAATAGCTAAAGATAGGCGGAATTCACCAGAGTTAACCCAACAAATCGCAATGCCATAGAAGATCAAACCTTAAAGGAGCCTCTACAATTATCTAACAGCTGGCATAAGTGTAAATCACTTTAAGTGAGAAAATTAGGGCTCTTGCCTTAAAGAGACAAAGTAACATTGGTAGGGCTGAGCAAACTCTGTGTGTGTGTATGTGCGTGTGTGTATATATACACACACGCACATACACACACACACACATATATACACATACGTATATACACACATGTATAGATGTATACAGCAACAAGCACAAGGTTTGGGTTAGACACAACTGTTTCAATTCCAGCCCTGCCACTCTCTAGCTATGTTACAGGATTTCGAAGCCTCCCTCTATTTTTCCTTCTATTTAATCCTATTTACCTAAGAAGGTTGGCCAACTCCTATGTCCTTCCCAAAGGCTTTCTGCCTTCCATGGTAAAACTTGTTTAAAAAAAAAAAAAAAAAAGCCGGCCGGGCGCAGTGGCTCACGCCTGTAATCCCAGCACTTTGGGAGGCCAAGGAGGGCGGATCACCTGAGGTCAGGAGTTCAGGACAAGCCTGACCAACGTGGAGAAACCGCATCTCTACTGAAAAAAATACAAAATTAGCCAGACATGGTGGCACATGCCTGTAATCCCAGCTACTCAGGAGGCTGAGGCAGGGAATCGCTTGAACCTGGGAGGCGGAGGTTGCAGTGAGCAGAGATTGCAGAGATTGCACCATTGCACTCTAGCCTGGGAGACAAGAGCGAAACTGCATCTCAAGAAAAAAAATTTCAAGGTGACAAAGTTGGGATACAAAGTACTTTTCCAGTACTTCTGTACACCAAAAATAAAATTCTAAGGCCGCCCCCAACCATCTAAATGGACCCCTTCCCTCAGCCAAGGGCATTGCAAAGTTAACCTGAAAAACGAGTTCAGGATAAGATGGGAAGTGGAGGTGAGGGTCAGATGCCTCATTCTGTCCCCCCTCCCTTTTGGAATTCAGGAAAAGCTGACCAACATTAACATCAACCCAGACCTTAACTCTGATAAGACATATTCACAATTTATTCTCTCTGAAGCCTGCTACCTGGAGGCTTCATCTGCATAAAACCTTGGTCTCCCCAATCCCTTATCATCATTCAGGCATTCCTTTTTATTGATAATAATTCTATCAACAAATTGCCAATCAGAAAAATTTTTAATCAACCTATGAGCTGGAAGCCCCCTTGCACTGAGTTGTCACACTTCCAGATGGAACCAATGTAAATCTTACATGTATTGATGTATATCTCCCTAAAACATATAAAAGCAAGCTGTACCCTGACCACCTTGGGCACATGTCAGGACCTCCTGAGGCTGTGTCCTTAACCCTGGCAAAATAAACTTCCTAAATTGATTGAGACCTGTCTCAGATACTGTTGGGTTCACACTTCATATTGCCAAGGTATATACTTAAGATATTGCCCTTGGGTTTAAAAGTACTGGAGAACAACGGCATAGCTGACTAGAAATCTGCTAAGGAAAATATAAGGATGAGACTGTATTAAATAAGAATGACAATCATTGGTGCTGGAACACAACTGGACTTCTATATGCAAACCAACGTAAACCTCAATTCAAACTGTCCACCATATGCAAATATAAATCAAAAAGTATCTTAGACCTAATTGTAATATCCAAATCTATAAAACTTTCAGAAGTTTTATAATATTGGAAATAAATTTGTGATATTTGGCTAGGCAAAAATGTCTTAGATATGAACCACAAGCACAATCAATAAAAGGGGAAAAGAGATGAACTGGATTTCATCCAAATTAAAACTTTTACTCTTTGAAAGGCACTGTTAAGAGGCTGAGGCAGGAGAATCACTTAAACCCAGGAGGTGGAGGTTGCAATGAGCTGAAATCACCACTGCACTCCAGCCTGGGCAACAGAGCAGAACTCCATCTCAAAAAAAAAAAAAAGAAAAAAAAAAGTCAAACCACTGGAAGTAAATGTTTGCAAAACATATCTGATAAAAGACTTGTATCTAGAAAATAGAACTCTCAAGCAATCCAATTTAAAAGATGGGCAAACAAATAATCTGGACACTTCATCGAAGATACATAGATGGCAAATAAGCACATGAGAATATGCTCAATGTCAATAGTATCATAAAAAGACTCAATTTTTAGTATAAGCCTTGTGGATTTATTAATTCAATGGACATTTATTAGGCTCTTATTGTAGTAAACATTGGATTTGCAAAATCATATGACATGCATTGCTTTTAAGGAGTCAAGATGTGTGGGGAACAAAGGTAAATGAACAATGAAATGGACTAGAAGTACAGTAATACATCCCATAATGACTGGATATTTCTGAGAAGTGTATTCTCAGGCGATTTTGTAAACATAAATAAATAAATAAAGACTGTTTTTGATGTTGACCTCTGACAGCTTTCAAGGCCACCGCCCTCCCCTTTCCTCTTTACCCTACATCTGGGCAACCTGATAAGAAAGCCCATGTATACCATCTGTCCCTTGGCACTCATGGAAATTTCAAACTACCCATCCTGGGTGGCAAAAAAGAGGCACCCCATCCAGGCTCCACCCCTTAACCACAATAAAAATTTCAAACCACCAACCCTCTCCCCATCTCCTAACTTCAGACAAAATCCGAGCCCTTCTCCTGGGAATCTTTGGCTATTTACTTTGTGTGCCATTTGTCCTGACATCCAGAAATTCATGAAGAAGTAGCTAAGGCCTAATGTCTAACAGAGGATGCTAGGTGCTCCAACTTAACAATTAAGTCATTAGGTAAATGCAGATTAAAACCACTACTGCATACCTACAAACATATTAGTACTACCTTTAAGAATGGCTAAAATTTTAAGAACTCAAAATAGCAAGTGCTGACAAGGGTGTAGAAGAATAGAACTCTCATACATTGTTGGTAGGAATGCAGAACATTGTGGCCAATGTGGAAAGCAGTTCGTCTATTTCTTGTAAACTTTAGCATATACCTTCCATATGCCCCATCAATCCCACTCTTCAGTATTTACTCAGATAAATAAAAACCGTAGGATGAATGCTCATAACAGCTTCAAAATTCCAAAAAACTGGAAACAACCCAAATCTCCTTCCAATGGATTAACAAACTGTGGTACATCCATGCAAGGAATACTACTCAGCTATAAAAAGATATGATTTACTGATGATAGAAACAACAGTATGGATATGTCTCAAATACATTATGCTAAGTGAAAGAAGCCAGACTCAAAAGGCTACAAATAAGATTCCATATATATATATATATATACACACATACATACATACATACATACATACATACATACATGACATTCCCCAAAAGACAAAACTACAGTTACCTATAAGGACTAAAAGCAGATCAGGGGTTGCCAGGGCAGAGGGAAGACGACAGAGTGAGAAGAGTTGACTACAAAAGGGTGCACAAAGAAACTTGGTGGGGGAGGGTAATGGGACAGTGCTGTATTCTGTTGGACTGACAGTTACATAATTGTATGCATTTGTCAGAACTCAGTATACTAAAAAGGATAAATTTTACTGTAAATCATATTTCAATTTAAAAGGATGAGTTGATAGTATGAAATGGCTACCAGAAATGTTGCTATTATCTGAACTGATATTACCAGAAGTTTAGGATAGTAGCTCATAAACTTTGCTGAGCATTAATAACTCAAGATGGATTAAAGACTTAAATGTAAAACACAAAACTATAAAAATCCTAGAAGAAAATCTAGGCAATACCATTCAGGACATAGACATGGGCAAAGATTTCATGGCAAAAACATCGAAAGCAATTGCAACAAAAGTAAGAATTGGCAAATGGGATCTAATTAAACTAAAGCGCTTCTGCACAGCAAAAGAAGCTATCATCAGAGTGAACAGACAACCTACAGAATGGGAGAAAAGTTCTGCAATTATCCGTCTGACAAAGGTCTAATATTCAGAATCTATAAGGAATTTAAACAAATTTACAACAAAAAAAAACCTCATTAAAAAGTGGGCAAAGGACATGAACAGACACTTCTCGAAAAAAGACATTTATGCAGCCAATGAACATAGGAAAAAAGCTCAACTCACTGATTAGCGAAATGCGAATCAAAACCACAATGAGATACCAGTCAAAATGGCAATTATTAAAAAGTAAAGACTATGACGAGAACAGAAAACCTAACACCGTATGTTCTCACTCATAAGTGGGAGTTGAACAATGAGAACACATGGACACAGGGAGGGGAACATCACACACTGGGGCCTGTCAAGGGGTTGGGGGATAGGGGAGGGAGAGCATTAGGAGAAATACCTAATACAGGTGACGGGTTGATGGGTGCAGCAAACCACCACGGCACGTGTATCCTATGTAATAAAACTGCACGTTCTGCACATGGACCCCAGAACTTAAAGTAAAATTAAAAAAAAAAAAAAGTCAAGAAACAACAAATGCTGTCAAGGCTGTGGAGAAATAGGAATGCTTTTACACTGTTGGAAGGAATGTAAATTAGTTCAACCACTGTGGAAGACAGTGTGGCAATTACTCAAAGACTTAGAACCAGAAATATGATTTCACCAGCAATCCCATTACTGGGTATACAGCCTAAGGAGGATAAATCATTCTATTATAAGGATACATGCACACATATGTTCACTGCAGCACTGTTTACAATAGCAAAGACATGGAATCAACCCAAATGCCCATCAACGATAGACTGGATAAAGAAAATGTGGTACATATACACCATGGAATACTGTGCAACCACAAAAGGGAACGAGATCATGCCCTTTGCAGGGACATGGATAGAGCTGGAAGCCATTATCCTCAGCAAACTAACACAGGAATAGAAAACTGAACACCGCATGTTCTCACTTACAAGTGGGAGCTGAACAATGAGAACACATGGACACAGGGAGGGGAACAACACATACTGGGGCCTGTGGGAGGGAGATCGTCAGGAAAAATAGTTAACGCATGCTGGGCTTAATACTTAGGTGATAAGGCGATAGGTGCAGCAAACTACCATGGCACACGTTTACCTATGTAACAAACCTGCACATTCTGCACATGTATCCTGGAACTTAAAATAAAATAAAATTTTTTTTTAAAAAGAATCACCAGGACTGCAGGGTGTGGTAGCTCACACCTGTAATCCCAGCACTTTGAGAGGCCAAGGCAGGCGGATCACTTGGGTCCAGGAATTCAAGATCAGCCTGGAAAACATGGCAAACTGCATCTCTACAAAAAATACAAAAATTAACTGAATGTGGTGGCACATGCCTACAGTCCCAGCAACTGGTGGGGGTTGAGGCAGGAGGATCACTTAAGTCCAGGAGGTCAAGGCTGCAGTGAGCTGTGATCACACCACTGCACCCCAGCCTGGGTGACAGGTCATCAGGACTATTTGTTAATACTTTAGATTCCCACCTCTGCCTCCATTCTTAGGTCAGTGTGTCCAGGGTAGGAGCCAGGAATCTGCAGTTTAATAAGCATTTTAGATGATTCTGATGCAGGTGGTCCAAAAATGTTATGCAGCATTATCATGGCAAAAGCTAAAACACCCTTCCGCCATTTTTTCATCTGAGTCTTACTCGTTTCCAAGTTTCAGCAACTCTGGCTATGAAGACAGAAGTATAGGCACCTTCTGGAACTGCCGCTCTCAGCCTATTGCCTCTGGATGAGTGAGACACATGAAACATGGCAGTTTTGGGGTCATCATTATAGGTGCAACCTTGCAAAGCGCTGTGATATAGAAGACAGTAGATATTTGTAACATGGAAGCATCTGTAAAACTGAGCAACACATGCAGCTAGTCTATTTTAATCTGTCACTAAAGTACAATGTTTCTTATATACAAGGTGCTCTATATATGTGTTCTGAATGAAATATTCTGCGTCATGAAAAGAAAGGGGGGAAAAAACAATGAATTCTGGACTCTGGAAGACTGAACCTAGTATGTGATAAAGACAGAAGTAGCTGTGAACAAAGGAAAAGAAGGCTTTATCACTGGAGACGCTGAGCACAACAAACATGATCAAATAACCAGATACTAAGGTCTTTTCCAAACTTCCAATTCTAAGAGAGCTATGGATTTCAGATAATCATCTGCTTCCTGTCATGAATAGTTTCACCTAGCTGGAAAGACAAGAAAGAAATTAAATTCAGAGGAACACAGATCACTCTTAAAACAAACGTTAATCATGGAACATCTAAAACGCTTGTATTTATGGCAAATTTCAAACAGAAAAAAATTATTTATCATTTTCTGACATTTATCACTCCATTTGGAACCTAGACTAGAACACTATTTTTAAAGAAACACTGTGCTGAATTCCTATGTGTACACTGAGAGGAGGAGAGCTGGTCTCACCGAAGAGGTGTGAGGGAGAAGCAGGCAGAAATTCTGAGCATCCCAGAAAAGGCACCTGCTCTGTAAATCCTGTCCCCATCTCTCAAGGGCCACCATCACCATCTGAGAGCTTTGCTCACAGAGCCCCATTTGGAAACTTTCCCCCAAAATAAAGCTATAGGACAGGGCGAAGGATATGAACAGACACTTCTCAAAAGAAGATATTTGCGCAGCCAAAAGACACATGAAAAAATGCTCATCACTGGCCATCAGAGAAATGCAAATCAAAACCACAATGAGATACCATCTCACACCAGTTAGAATGGTGATCATTAAAAAGTCAGGAAACAACAGGTGCTGGAGAGGATGTGGAGAAATAGAACACTTTCACACTGGTGGTGGGACTGTAAACTAGTTCAACCATTGTGGAAGTCAGTGTGACGATTCCTCAGGGATCTAGAACTAGAAATATCATTTGACCCAGCAATCCCATTACTGGGTATATACCCAAAGGATTATAAATCATGCTGCTATAAAGACACATGCACACATATGTTTATTGTGGCACTATTCACAATAGCAAAGACTTGGAACCAACCCAAATGTCCAACAATGATAGACTGGATTAAGAAAATGTGGCACATATACACCATGGAATACTATACAGCCATAAAAATGATGAGTTCATGTCGTTTGTAGGGACATGGATGAAACTGGAAACCATCATTCTCAGCAAACTATCACAAGGACAAAAAACCAAACACTGCATGTTCTCACTCATAGGTGGGAATTGAACAATGAGAACACATGGACACAGGAAGGGGAACATCACACTCTGGGGACTGTTGTGGGGTGGGGGGAGGGGGGAGGGATAGCATTAGGAGATATACCTAATGTTAAATGACGAGTTAATGGGTGCAGCACACCAACATGGCACATGTATATATATGTAACAAACCTGCACATTGTGCACATGTACCCTAGAACTTAAATTAAAAAAAAAAAAAGCTACAGGACAAATACAAAGACTTCTATTGGGACGCACAAGAAATCTAGCTTATTTCCTAAATTTCACTCATTTCCAATTTAGGAAATTTGGCTGGATTATGTATTTGGCTGGATTATGTAACTTCACATGTATTAGTCATTCCATATATTTGTCTGATATTTTCGCTAAAATATCCCAAACACGTAGAAAAGTCACTGGCTTTTTTAGCCAGTAGGTACTCAAATATCTGTTGAAGAAATTAATTTCTAAATATGATATAGCTTATAAACAGCAATATATGACAGATCTTCAGTTTACTCAAATTCTACTTATAGATATCAGTAAGAATTAAATGTCAAAGGTTAGCTCTTCCAGACAATAATTGCAATTTTAGAAACCATAAAGTAAATAAAACTCCACTTAGTCAAAAGTATTAGAGTAGATTTTTGTAGAGGATGGTCCATGGTCCTTTCCTCTGTCCAGCATCCAGGCCATCACTCCAAATATGCCATTCATTACTAATGCTAATGTATACACAGCCAGCTCTGTCTCTCTGAGTTAAACAAAATTGTGAAGAATAAATCCTAGGGGAAAAAATATTTGGGTTCATTCCATATCATAAATAAGGTCTTAAAAGCCTTTTTTTAAAAAAGAAAAGTAAGCCGTTCAAAATAAATTTGTACTACTAGGATCTGATCCAAAAGTAAAACTTCATAGCTTTTATATTAAAAGCTTTCAATTACAGACTTAAAGCTGTAAAGCTGTAATTCCAAGTTACAATTTGGAACATTCGATTGGTAAAAAGCCCACTAAGAATGCCTTATGTGCAATCATCAAAGAACTGCCACCGTATACTACCCCTGAATCACTGTTTTTGTTTAAAAAATAGTTGGGAGGGGGTTATCCTCAACTTATTTACGTAGCACTCCTCTTAGTGGCTAAAAGCTTTGTTAATAATGCAATGCCTTCTCATCTTTGTTAGCTAGCGAAACGAGGTTTGAATTTCACATTCAATTGGTAGTGGCTATGGAATGCATTAAATAATGAACGTCTTATTCAGAGGAGAACAAACTAATCTTCAGGTGTGGATTGATACAAAGAGAGAGACATTCACAGAATTCAAAACAGAATCAACACCCAACAAATTCTTGCTCTCCACCCCGGTGTTACATTACCTACCACATTGCTTAGAAGGTTCATTCCTCCCTGCAAAGACACTTACAAGGTATTCAGATTAATGTAAAGGAGCCGGCTTGGAGTGCTCGTATATAACTTAGATATAGAAGGGCGAGCTTTGAAAAATCTTTTTTTGTTATCTATAGTTATATTAACAATCATAGAGATTAATGAGTAGAACAGTTACTGTTAATTGATTAAGTCAGACAAATACTGAATCTGGAGAGGGGCACATACTTAAATAATTAATATGTTATACTTGACAGCATAATTTCTTTTTCCACTGGCAAGTGGAAAAAGAGCAGTAACTCTTATGTAGAGCAATAACAGCATAATTTTATTCATCTACTCAACCAACATGTAGTGAACATCTACTACGCTCCAGGCAGGATGCTAAGGATACTTTCAACAGCAATGTGACTACATCTAACATCCTAAATACACATATATATATATTCATTAGTAACACATAGAGTCTTTTACAAACATGTGCAGTTTTAGGGAACAATTACAAAATTTCCCCACATATTTTAATTATGACTTGCTTCATCTAAGATGCATCGTGTATATGACGTGTGTGTGTGTGTGTGTGTGTGTGTGTGTGTGCTCGTGCACGCGTTTTACAAGGAGGAGACATTTTCCATCCAGGGAGCAATTTATAAAATGTTCTTCAATTTTATTTTTTACAAGCATCACGTCTCACTGGCCAACTCCTTCAACTAAACAAGTAACTCTCATTCTTTGTTCAAAAAAGGCATTTTACAATGAATGACTGGGTAACATTTAGATACAGAGCTCTGTCTCAGAAAGTTCACCCACATGCCTGCAGTAAAGAAGTCTTAGGATTTGTCTTGTTGGTTCAGAATTCCACCAATACCACAGGAGAGAGAGCAGCTTCCTAAAGAGTGCTTAGTTTCTTCTTGGAACAAAATAAAACAAACAAAATGCTAAGAGGAGGAGAAAAAAATGTGCATCAAAAAATGAAGCCCAATTTTCTACAAGTTTATGTAAATATTATTTCATAAAAATATTTTATAATCATGAGACCTAGCTTAAACTTTGTTTACAAAAGATTTTATAACTGAAAGGAAATACAGGGTAGAAATATGTTGTAACAGGCCGGGCACAGTGGCTCGTGCCTATAATCCCAAAACTTTGGGAGGTCGAGGTGGGTGGATCATTTGAGGTCAGGAGTTTGAGACCAGCCTGGCCAACATGGTGAAACCCCGTCTCTACTAAAAATACAAACATTAGACAGGCATGGTGGCAGGCGCCTGTAATGCCTACTCGGGAGGCTGAGGTAGAAGAACTGCTTGAAGCCGGGAGGCAGAGGTTGCAGTGAGTGAAGATCATGCCACTGCACTCCAGCCTGGGCGACACAGCAAAATTTCATCTCAAAAAAAAAAAAGAAAAAAGAAAAGAAAAAGAAATATATTGTGACATTCTTCTGTTATAATTTAACCTGAAGCTCAAATTATAAATAACAGGACTAGGAAACTGAAACTGACTCCGAAACAATATGCTCACTACAAGCTATTTGCTGGCAGATTTAATCCAGTAATTTCAACAAGATATCACTTGTATTTTCTTTACAATTAAGTCTCTATTTTTTAAAGATTGGATACCACTATTCCATTACTATAACCAGAATATTGTTCAAATAATACTTTTTCATTTCCTTTGAGCAGGATTTCTCTTTCAAAAACTAGGCTAATACCCAAGTGATAACATAAATGATTTGAGACACCATTGTATTCCACTGTAATTTTGTGTATTCCCAAACTCTCAAGTCCTATTTGGAAAAGGTCAAAATATTAAGAATAAAAACTACAAATTCAGTCCTTCCATTTAGTTGCATTCTTCCATTTTATGTCCCCTTCTGCTTTGAGTTTCCCAACACACGGGAGCATTCTGACCTCTACTGTCAGAAGTTGGAACTTTTTTCACAAGTGTTTTTACTTCAATTATATTTTTCTATAAAATTCACAACATCCATAGAAATGTTTCTGAAAGCACAATCCACAGCAATTTTCTTGACAGCTCACAAACGCTAGGAATTTTTTTAACATGGTATTTTCATTTGATGATAATCCTACTAAACTTTTTACAAGTTATCAAGCCAAAAGCAATTCTTTTGCAATGTTAATTCAAACTGGAAGATATATTTAAGGGTGAATAAATGTTTCCTAAACTGGAGTCAGTCAATATACTTTTGGAAGCTAGAAACACTGATCCACAATATTGTTCATTTCAGATGTGTTTAAGCATTGTTTTCTTTAAGAGTACAAATGTAAGTTTTGTTAAAGTCACTGTCTTCTATTGTTCTCTATTTAAATTTGCAAACAAATATTCCAAGGAATAAATGGACATTAAGTCATGTATTCAAATTTATGAAATTGTGACTTGATAATGAATACACCACTTTGAGAGAAAGTTTTTATTTCTGAAAAAATTCAGTTGAAAGTTTAAAATGACTAAAAGCCAAAGAAGAAACTAGAACTATGATTTAAATTCCTCAGTTAGTTTGATTTACCAGTGAGTCCTTAAGTATATTTAAGAAACAGCTAACTATAATAGCAAATAAACTGAGATCACAGAAAAAGATGTCAAAGCTTTAAAACATACATACAAAACTGGTTGTAACAGTTGCAAGATTATGAGTGGCTATTATTTTTCTGTATGCTTTTCAGCCAATTCTGGATTTTTCTCAATAAGCATTATTTCCTTCATAATCAGAAAAAAATACTTTTTAAATTACAGTATAAACAGTATATAATAAAGATGGTACATCCTTTATGGACACATAAGGTGAGAAAATAATTGAAAACCTAGTTAAAAGTGGCTTGAAGATGATTTTGTTCTAAGCAGCAAGAAATCCACAGCTAAAAACCAGTCCCAAAATGTCCTCAGGGTCCCAGGTCCATCCTCAGTATAATGGCCTTTATCTGCATGCTTTGTTGCCTCAGGGTTGCAAGGTAGCTGTTGGACATCTGCTCCTCACACCCTCATCCAAATAGGAAAAGAGAAAAAGGGTAAGATTAAAGGGTTATGCCAGCAGCCTGTCCCTCTTTACCGGCAAGGCAATAGCTCTCCTGGAAGATACACTCAGTGGTCCTCTGGGACACATGGCCACCCCAAGCCCCAAGGGTGTCTGGGAAGACACATATTTTCATCTGGATTTACTAACATTCTCATAAATGTCAAGGTTCAGATGGAAAGCAATAAGAGTATCAAGTAGATGATTTGTAGTATCTGCCCAGTAGATCATGAAAAAAAAGGTGAATTCACCTGGGTAGTTGTCTATCAAGACAAATCCTAAGACTTCTCAACAGTTAAAATAGACCCGTTGCTCATGCCTTACGCTTAAATTATTCCAGATAGATGGATGATTTTAAAGCATGTGAATCCACAAAATAACCTAAAGAAACTAGGATAATTTTTGTACTCTAGGAATGAGAAAAATTTTTGTAATACAAAACCCAGAAATCATAAAAGAAAAAATAAACTCAACTAGATAAAAAGTTTTTAAGTTTTTCGTAGAAAACAAAACACAAACTGACACATACACATATCAAGTCACCTATTAGGCAAAGAGCCAATTTCTATAAGGAAAGAGCTCCTACAAAAGAAGGGAAGAGAACATAGTTAACAGAAAAGACACAAATTATATTTAGACATATTAACCTCACTTATCAGATAAATATAAAATCAAAAGTATGAGATATCATTTTCATCTTTGGTGGACAGAACAAGACTGGGGTAACAGAACTTTTCATGTGAGGCTGATGGGAGTAGAAACTGGCCAAGCATCTAGAGTGGCAAAGCAACAACTGAGCAGCTGGGAGTTACCCTACTGTTGGAACCGCACACATGCAAAACAACCTGTGCCCAGTGTTACAAACCAAAGCATTGCTTATAATTACAAATATTAGGGAAAAGGGCAAATAGCAAAAGAGGACAAGTTAAATGAATTCTAACTCATCCGTACAATGTAATACAATGCAATTGTATCACCTGAGGTAGGGAGTTCGAGACCAGCCTGGCCAACATGAAGAAACCCCGTCTCTACTAAAAATACAAATTTAGCCAGGCATGGTGGCACATGCCTGTAATCCCAGCTACTCAGGAGGCTGAGGCAGAAGAATTGCTTGAACCCGGGAGGCAGAGGTTGTGGTGAGTGGAGATTGTGCCATTGCACTCCAGCCTGGGCAACAAGAGCAAAACTCCATCTCAAAAAAAAAAAAAAAAAATCTTTAACAAAGCACTTTATGGGCCAATATATAAGGGCAGTCAAGCTATACTGTCAAGTAACAAAACCAAGGGACACAAGAGTGTGCATACAGCCGGCTTTCTGTATCTGCAGGTTTAACAATCTTATATAAGGAACTTGAACATCCAGGGATGTTGGTATCTGCAGGGAGTCCTGATGCCAATCCTCCAGGCATGCTGAGGGTCGACTGTATTGTGTTTCTATTTGTATTTTTAAAAATTAAGCAATGTATGAAATATGAAGAATATCCAAAGCATTCAAAACTTCAGAAGCCCTCTGAAGATTTTTTTTATTTACCATGCACAGTTGACCTGTACTTTCTCACCAAGCAGTGACAACTCGGGATGATGCAGAGCCTTTAGAGAAGGGGAGACAGGCAACAGGCTGGCTATGGAACTTGAGCTCCAGAGATGACCTGAGATATTTTACTCCTTGGCAAAGCACCTGAGAAGGGCAGGATCCAAAATGTCTTTAATATAAATTCAACCAACTATGGATTCATTTTTTTAAACAAATTTCTATTGTAAGACGTGAATGTTGTTGGAGAATTAGCTCTCATTTCATCTTTAATCAAGGATTTTTACCATTACCTGATATGAGTAGCAGAGTGACAAATGGCAGCTTCATGAGGGCTAGAAGGAACAGGAAGGTTTGTTAACTGGCTTGGGAGAGAAGGGGACACTGGGAGACAGAAAAGTAATCACACGCCAGATAAAGATGTTCTGGTCAAAACCACTGACTGCAAATATGATGGTGGACTCATGAGACTACAAGGGAGCTGAAAATTTCCCATCTTCCATCTAGTGATATCGCAGCAATCACACTATCATAGTGCAATGCATTATGTGTTTGTGGTGATTCTGGTGTAAATGAACCTACTATGCTGCCAGTAGTATAAATGTATAGCATGAACAGTTATGTACAGGATACAATATTTGATAATGATAATAGTTATGTTACTATACTGTTTATCATAGTTTTAGAGTGTACTTATTAAAAAAAAAAAAAGGTTAACTGTAAAACAGTGTCAGGCCAGTCCCTCAGGAGGTATTCCAGAAGAAGGCATTGGTGTCATAGGAGACGACAGCTTCATGTGTGCTATTGCCCCTGAGGGCCTTCCAGTGGGACAAGACGTGGAGGTAGAAGACAGTGATACTGATGATCCTAACCCTGGGTAGACCTAGGCTAATCCTGGTGTTTGTGTCTTGGTTTTTAACAAGAAAGTTTAAAAAGTAAAAAAAAAAAAAAAAAAAAAGTTTTAAACATTGAAAAAAAAGGTATAGAATAAGAATATAGAGAAAGAAAATATTTTTGTACAGCTGGCCAATGTGTTTTTAAGTGTCATTACAAGAGTCAAAAAGTTTAAAAAATTGGATATTAAAATTAAAAAGTTACAGTGAGCCAAGTTTATTGAAGCAACAAAAATCATTTTTTATAAATTCAGTATAGTGTAAGTATACAGTGTTTATAAACTCTGCAGCAGTGTACAGTAATGTCCTAGGCCTTTACATTTAGTCACCACTGACTTATTGATTCACCCAGAGCAACTTCCGGTCCTGCAAGCTCCATTCATGGTGAGTGCCCTATACAAATGTAGCATTTCTTATCTTTTATACCATATTTCTACTGTACCTTTTCTATGTTTAGATATGTTTAAATACACAAATACCATTGTGTTACAATTATCTACAGTATTCAACACAATAACATGCAGCACAGGTTTGTAGCCTAGGAGCAATAAGCTACACTATATAGCCTATGTGTTTGGTAGGCTACACCATCTATGTTTGTGTAAGTACATGCTATGATGTTACACAATGACAAAATAGCCTATATGACACATTTCGCAGAAGGGTATCCCCATCATTTAGTTACACATGCCTGTACACTCCTTCTCAGTGGCAGAAAATAAAAGAAGCAATAGGAATGAGCCACAATAGATGTTCTGCAACTTTAAGGACATGAGGATGTGTTCAGAAACTATAAAATCTGAACTTCCCCTACTTCAGCATACTTTTCTGATTCCCATACTAATTCACCCTAGCATCTTCCCAACAATCGAAGTTCTCTCCTATTAAGCAAAGAGGCCAAAAGGCAGGGAGGAGGAGAGAGGTGTATGTATTTCATAGTTCCCTGCAACTCCTGCACAAAGTTTAGGGCCTTTCTCTGTTATAAGGGCCTATAAAAGGCAAGTGTTGGGAAGGTTATAGCAACTTGCAAACCCTCCAGGGACCTCAGAATAAGCAGGCATAGCTGTAAGGGAAACCTTGGACCAGAGATGTTCTCTACACCCTTGGCACTGGGACCACAGTTTCCACCAGATCATGTCCCTATCCCATATCCTGAAACCTCTGCCAGTGAGCCACATTAAGTCTTTACAATGTGCAGAGTAACAATAAAAGCTGCTATAGGGAAATAAAACCAAAAATAAAGGGAAAAATAAGTCCCTATTCTCATGGAGCTCATAACCTCTTGCAATCAAAAGCTATGAATGCATGCATGCCAGCCCACAGAGCCTCTAGAATTTACAACAGAGCAGCTTTCACCAACTAAAACAACTCAGTACATAAGCACAAAGGGTATAGTATAGCAAGTGGCCTGCAACAGATGAGGCCAGGCAGGCATTGCTATGCTATTCACTTCATTTTATTCCCCTCTATCATGCAATCTCTCCTTGCCTTATCACCCAGACTTCCTGAAAGAGAATTCTATACTCTCATACCTTCGCATCTCCGATTTACTTCTCAGTGAACTCCAGCTTGTCTTCCACCTTCACTCTGAAATTGCTCTAGGCCACTAGGGAATCCTAATTTGCGGATAACAGAGATTTGGCGGGGCGGCGGGGCGGCGGGGGGGTCACTTTTCTGAACTGTTAATTTGATACTATTTTAATATTTAACTATTTGTAGGTCACAACGTTTTCTGGAAATACGATGAATGCTATGAGACTTCTCCCCAGAAATCTCTCTTACACACACACTCACAATGCAGAGGGTTCAGAAACTCTCTGAAACATAATCCTGGAAAAATCAGGTCAATAGATTCCAGCTTAAGAACCACTGACCACTTACTTTGGTTTTGGTAACAATTTTTTCTTACTGGTTACTGCACTTACTTTGGAATCTTTTTCCTGGGTTTCCCTTGCTGTGCTGACCTCTTAGACATGACTGTTCCTCAGGGTTATAAATTCAGGCCAATCCTCTCAGTCAAAATATTCCTCCTTGCTCATCTACTCTCATGATCTCAGGCATCATCTGCACGCTTAGCAGTCTGAAACCTCTAACGTCAGCACAAACCTCACCTCTACAATTCTTACTTCAAAATCTACCACTTGGTGGTATCCCCACCTTAGCTAACAAAATATTCAACATGACCGAAATCAAATTCATCCCCCTTAGCTCCCTGTCCCCGACATAGCCAAGTTGTTTTTCTATGATCTCTCTTTGTCACTTCATAATGTCAAGTCAATATCACAATTCTACTTCTGGGATGGTCAAGTAGCTCCCATTAGACCAACCTTCTACAGATAAAAACTACAAACTTAGGACTAATGTATAAAAAAAAATTTCTGAGGGTACTGGAGAGTAGCTGAAAGCAGGCATTTACTGAAAGTGAGTTGACATGTGGAAGAAGGAACTGCACTAAATGAGCATCTAGTTTGTATTGCCTGAAGACAGGCCCTGGTCTGTGCATGTTAAGTGGCTAAAATTCTCATGGAAAACTCACTGTCTCACCTGCCTTCAGAAACAAGAGGACAGAGTTCAGGACAGCCACAGTCACTGGAAAGTAAGGCAGAAATTTCAGGCAAGCCAGAACTAAAGAGAGAAAATATAAAAACTCCCAATTTCTAGATGGCCCCTGAACCACAGGTGCAGGCTTACTCCAAGCATACTAGTGAAGGCAAAAAGACCTGACCTGAGATTTAAACTGCCACCACTACAGAGAAAACAGAATTTGCAGTTTGAGTCCAGGTAAATTAACTGCCTGGTTTTGTTTTTTGTTTTTTGGTTCTTTTTCGAGACAGAGTCTCGCTCTATCACCCAGGCTGGGGTGTAGTGGCGCAATCTTGGCTCACTGCAGCCTCCACCTCCAGTGTTCAAGCAATTCTTGTGCCTCAGCCTCCCAAGTAGCTAGAATTACAGGCGTGCACCACCACGCCCAGCTCATTTTTGTATTTTTAGTAGAGACAGGGTTTCACCATGTTGGCCAGGCTGGTCTCGAACTCCTGGCCTCAAGTAATCTGCCCACCTTGCCTCCCAACATGATGGGATTACAGGCATGAGCCACTGCGCCCAGCCTAAATGCCTGTTTTAACAAAACAAACAAAAAACACTTTTTAACAAAACATAACAATTGTGAGTTTCCACAACTTATTATTTATAATGTCCAGGATATAATCCAAATTGCTTGACATAAAAGAACCAGGAGAAAGTGGCCACTTTCCAGGAGAAAAGACAATCAAGAGAGACTCCAAGATGTTCCAGTGATCCTAATTAACAAGCAAGCATTTCAAAGCAGCTATCATTCCAATATCTAGGTATGGAAAGGAAAATATGCTCATGATAATAATGAAAGAAAATCTCAGCAGAGAAATACAAACCATAAAAAATGAACAAAAAATAAGAACCAAACCCAAGAACTGAAAAATAAAGTGGCTAAAATGAAAAATTTCACCAGATAAGACTAACAGCTGAAGAGATGACCAGAAGCAAGAGTCATTGACCCTGAAGACAGATCAATAGAAATTATTCAATCTAATGAACAGAAAGATAAGAGATTGACAAAAGTGAACCTTAGGGACCTACGGGAAAACATTAAAATAGCTAACATTACTGGATAACAATTGGTGACCCAGAAAAAGATAAGAGTAGGACAGAAAATAATATTTGATAAAATAATAGCCAAAATTTTCTCCACAATGGAGGAAAACACATTCAGAGATTCAAGAAGACCAGCAAATACCAAGCAGAATAAATGCAAAGAAAATGGTATGTTGGAAATCAGTCATACCACTGAAAACTAAGTATAACCAGAAAATCTTGAAAAGCAATGAGAGAAAAATGACACATTACATACCAGAGTACATTGATTTGAATTACAAGTTACTTCTCATCAGAGACAATGGAATTGGAAAACAGTGGCACATAACCACTGCTCAAAGAAAAAAAAATGTCCACTCCATTTATAATATCACTGGCTACTGGCCTCAGACATCAAAAACCTAAGAGTAAGCTAGACTTTTTTTCTTACACTCAAACCCTCCCAGGACTACTGATTCTACCTCCTTTAGATCTATTTGAGCCACCACATCTCTCCCAACAAGTAGCAACTTGAGCCCTCGTTTCTCTCCTGAATTCCAGCAATAGCTGTTTGGCTGGCTTCTGGGCAACTCACATTTCAGAGGATGACCTGGGCTCTCTAAGAATACTGATTAGCTCATGCTCTTGCAAAAGTCACTCAATGACTTCCTACTGCATTCAAGATAAAATCCAAACCTTTTACAAGAGAATTCTCAAACTTTTGAATCTCAGGGTCTTTTCATATTTTTAAAAAATGTTGAAGGCCCCCAAGAGCTTTTGTTTATGTGGAATTATCTATAGGTATTTGCTGATAATACAGTCTAGGACAGTGAACAAATATGACAAGGGGAGAATCACTTCAGGGGAAGCCTGGAATGGCCTTAGGAATACAGTAAGTTCTCAATGCAGCACCAAAAACCCTCACTACACCACCATAGGTCACCAAATATACTAAATATCTCATTCTAGAACAGAGCAGAAATGAGAACACTTTAGGAAGATTTCTACTATTTCTAGATCCTGAAACAAAGAATTAGGACATTGGGGAACTTCACTTTCAAGAAAAAGATTAGTTACAGAATAGTCAAAGTAACATACAACTTCCAAATTAATCCATTTATGCCAGAGGTTGCAAAATACTTTTGTGAAAAATCACACCTTGGCGAAGCGTTGAACAGTAGGCTGTAAATAATTCCCACAAGCTTAATGTTCCAATAATGGAACACTAGGCATAAATGGGTTAAACCAATTTATTGCTAACTTTTAAAAAGTATTTTGCTGTTACATGCATGGTCTATATCAATACAAATAACAAAACCAAAAACATAAGGTTAAAAAAAATTTAAAAGTTTCCTCTGACTCCAACTGCAGTCAGAAAACATTAGAATATTCTATGACAAATGTTACTTGGAGGAGTATCCTAATACTTTATGTTTATCATTTTTCTTCTGAATATCTTCTAACATTTCTTTTCATAACCTAGAAAATAGGATCTTAAATAGAAAATACACTTAGCTGAGTAACTAGCAACACTTGTAATATTTATTCACTTCTGGTTTCTGGCCCCCAACATTGAACATCCATAGAACATATAAAATGTAGACCAGGGAGGCCAGGCGTGGTGGCTCACACTTGTAATCCCAGCACTTTGGGAGGCCAAGGCGGCCAGATCACCTGAGGTCAGGAGTTTGAGACTGGCCTGGCCAACATGGTGAAACCCTGTCTCTACTAAAAATACAAAAATTAGCCGGGCATGGTGGCAGATGCCTGTAATCCCAGCTACTTGGGAGGCTGAGGCAGGAGAGTCGCTTGAACCCAGGAGGCGGAGGTTGCAGTGAGCTGAGATCGCGCCATTGCACTCCAGCCTGGGGTACAAGAACGAGACTTTGACTCAAAAAAAAAAATGTAGACTAGGGAGACATAAATTTCCTCTGAATTAGAATATAATCAAGTCAATTAATACATTCAGATTAAAACTTCAATAATTTACAAGAATACAAAAGTAAATCTATTCTTTTCCCATATAAAAATTTTTAAAAATATCTAAATTACTACTGTACTTCAATACATCCATAATATATTTTAAAAATAGGTATACTATAGAAAGAAAACAACCCTTTTTTAAAAAAGAAGAGGAAAGCATAAACTATTAGAGCAGATTTGTTCTGAACTTAATTGGTTCTAAATTTACACCAAAAACTTCAAAATTTTTCTGAAAGATTTAAATATTTAAGAAAATTACTAACAAAATTTAATAGGATATTCTACCCAAGGGTAACATCAAGAGAACCAATTTAAAACTAACTATAAAACAGTCAGTATAATTTTCTCAAAAATAAACAGTACTAAAAACATTTTATTCTATATACATATACACACACCTGACCCTCAATATTGCTATTCTAATTTTAACTAGGTAATAGAAAGCACATTTTTACCACCTTTAAGGCTCCTTAGGAATAATTATATAAATGAGGCATACCAAGTTGGCTACAGAAACATTATGTCATACTAATTTCATACTATTGAGAATGTATAAAGGATGGGGATTATGAAATCAATAAATATAAAAATCTACATAACATCTCTAGAAGTTCAAGCATATTAAGGTGCAACTGAAGAACTAGAAAACTTTTCTTGGTAGTTCTAGTAAGTAAGAAGCCAAACTCGCAAGACAAAACTACAAGGAGAGATCATCTCACACCAGTTAAAAGAGCTTTTATCCAAAAGACAGGCAATAACAAATGCTGGCCAGGATGTGAAGAAAAGGGAACCCTCATACACTGTTGGTGGAAATGTAAATCAGTACAACCAATATGGAGAACAGTTTGGTGGTTCCTCAAAAAACTAAAAACAGAGCTAGCTACCTTAAGATCCAGTAATCCCACTCTTAGGTATATACACAAAAGAAAGGAAATCAGGATATCGAAAAGAGATCTGCACTCCCATATTTAGCACAGCACTATTCACAATAGCCAAGATTTGGAAGCAACCTAAGTGTCCATCAGCAGATGAACAGATAAAAAAAATTGGTACTTACAATGGAGTACTATTCAGCCATAAAAAAGAACAAGACACTGTCATTTGCAACAACATGGATGGAACTGGAGATCATTATGTTAAGTGAAATAAGCCAGGCACAGAAAGACAAATACTGCATGTTCTCATGGAGCTAAAAGTTTATTTTTATAAATTAATATTTTTTTAATAAATATTTGTGGGAGGTAAAAATTAAAACAATTGAACTCATTGAGATAGAGATTAGAAGGATGGTTACCAGAGGCTGGGAAGAGTAGTGGAGTGGTGACGGGGAGGTGGGGACGGTTAATGGTTACAAAAAAATCAAAAGAAGGAATAAGTCCTAGTATTTGCTAGGATAACAGGGTGATTGTGGTCAAAAATAATTTAACCATACATTTTAAAATAACTGAAAGAGTATAATTGGATTGTTCGTAACACAAAGGATAAATGCTTGAAGTGATGGATACCTCATTTACCCTGATGTGATTATTACACATTACATGTCTGTATAAAAATCTTGTGTTACCCATAAATACATATATACCTATTATGTAACCAAAAAATTAAAAATTAAAAAAAAGAAGCCCAACTTTAGAAGTGGCCATATTCCTATATTCTCTTAATGAACTTGATTAAAAGGAAGCATTTTAGATTTAAAAACAATACTTAAGAATTCACTGACGGCCAGGCGCAGTGGCTCACGCCTGTAATCCCAGCACTTTGGGAGGCCGAGGCGGGTGGATCACAAGGTTATGAGATCGAGACCATCCTGGCTAACATTGTGAAACCCCGTCTCTACTGAAAATACAAAAAACTAGCCGGGCGTAGTGGCGGGCGCCTGTACTCCCAGCTACTCAGGAGGCTGACGCAGGAGAATGGTGTGAACCCGGGAGGCAGAGCTTGCAGTGAGCCGAGATCGCACCACTGCACTCCAGCCTGGGCGACAGAGCGAGGCTCCGTCTCAAAAAAAAAAAAAAGAAAGAAAGAAAGAAAGAAGAATTCACTGACATACTTCTTACATTCACCTTTCTCTATTCCAAAGCCCTATTTACAGAATATAAAAATTTTTTTAAAAATCTGAGGCACCTCTAGAGAGCAGAGAAAAAATATCACAGGAGCATTAGAAAAAAATCCTCACACAGGGAAAAGGATGGAGTGAATTTCAAGAAAAAAAGACTAGATAAAAATAAGTCTAAAAAAGTCAACCCAAAAGAATATATACATAAGTTTTATATAGAGTTTTATAGAGAGAGAGATTTATAGTAAAAAAAAAAAACTTATACATTTAATTAGCAACTACAATGACCCATGGGAAAATACACTCAATCCATAAGTAATATTGGGATTAAAAATTAGAGGCCCTCACCTCAACCCCACCATTTGAAAGCTGTATATAAGTCCCTTAAGTGGGCTTTCGTTTCCTCATATGTAAAATGACAATTTCATCTGCCATTCCTAACAGAGAGGGTTTCTGAAAGAATCAGATGAAAACACACAGGAAAGTACTTTATAAGACCTAAACCACCAACATGAGTTATGTAATCCCAGGCCAGTTACATTAACATTTTTGCTCACACAGTCCTCCTTCACAGTTAATCATTATCTCCTCACTGACCTTCACAGGGTAATTGTAAAAACAATCTAATACTTCAAGAATGTAAAGGTAAATGAGGATGCAAAAAAGTGGCTGAAAATTATAATCCTGGTTAAATAATCAGCTTCTAAAAATTCCATGAGTTGGACCACACAGAAAAACTTCTGGCACATTAAAAAACTTAGTTTTGCCAGGTGCAGTGGCTCACGCCTGTAATCCCAACACTTTGGGAGGCCTAAGCAGGCAGATTGCTTGAGCTCAGGCATTCAAGACCAGCCTAGGAAACAGAGTGAGACCCCGTCTCTGCAAAAAATACAAAAATTAGCCAGGTGTGGGGGCACACGCCTGTAGCCACAGCTACTCTGGAGGCTGAGGTGGGAGGATCACTTGACTCTGGGAAGTCACAACTGCAGTCAGCCAAAATCATGCCACTGCACTCCAGCCTGGGTGACAGAGTGAGATTCTGTCTCAGAAACAAAAACAAACTTTGTTTCAAGGTATAAAAGATATGACATTCGCCCTAGCCAGAGGTGTTTGCTCCATTGAACAAGACTCATGGGATTCATGAAACCACTGAAATTATGTGCAAAATGTGTGCTTATATTCATTTTTTAATAAAAGAATCCATAGCTTTCATTAAGAATTTTGAGTATCACATAATGAACAAAATTAGAAGCTCTATTGTCAGAAAATAAGTCTTGATCCATAAAGTTTAACATATGACTGAAGGTGAGTCATGAGTTAAGGGTGAGTAGCTTCTCAGTTAAACTGTCACTTTTTTACCTAACAGTACAAAAGACTTTTATAAACAAAATTAAAAATGGCAAATAAATAAGAATCTGGTTATAAATTCCACATACAAAACACTTATAATTTATCATGGCTAGCAACAGAAAAGCAGACCATTTAAGAAAATATCAGTCCACTGTAAAAAAGTAACCCTAAATAATCATGATAATGTGGGAGAATGGTTAAGAATCTTTAATAAAGAAGGAAAGATTTTACAGCATGCAAACTAGCTCAAAAAAGTTGTCAAAATACAAATAACATAAAAATAAAGCACGGGAGGGGCAAGAACACCTGCTTCCAGTGCAGATGCACTCCAAATGTCACAGTACTGGCGCAGGGGACATTTTCCACGCCTCCTGTGTGCTCAGCCTAAGACATGAGAAACGGGAACTGGAAACAGGTGGCAGTGGCTGGAACTCATGCCTGGTGACTTATCTACTTTTTCTGGAATCTGGCCCTTTTCCTTACTTCTGGTGTCCACATCTGACCATATTCCCTCATTGCTCCAATTAAAACAGCTTCTTACTTTCCTCCTTTCATCCTCTGAACCCCCTGAAGCAGGTTTTACTGCCACTTTGCAAAAAGAAAGCTAAAGCACAGAGAAGTTCTGTAACTTGCTCATGGTCACATAAAGCAGTCTACAAAGCATTTTCATAGATGTGAATTTTATTCTTGGCTTTCTAATATCAAGAAGCTACTCTCTCTGTCTAAAAGTAGGCCTTGACAATATTTCATTTAATACATCTCAACTTTCCCTTGGCATCTACTATATATACACAGTACGATGGAAAACACAAAGATGAAAACCCAGTCTCAGCCCTTTCAGTGTTCTCATTAGGATGGGAGACAAAGCTATGCAAACATCACTATTTTAAAGGAGATAAATATATACAACAGAGGTCCAAAGAAAGTAGTAAGATAATATGTAGAGGGAAGAATTACTGCTGGAGATAATTATTAAAACTTCTTAGCATAAGTAATCTAAAATGAACAGTGAGAAGATTAAATGTGAAAATACACATTTGCCAAAATGTCTGTGGTCTTGCATCATTTAACCAAGTCCATACTCTCCTACCTACGTTCTAAATTCTGTTGCCAAAGTATCTGTTATCAGTCAACCCTACCCCCTACCTGAAACTCATGACAAGGAATGAGGCACCTCTTCTCCTACTACTCAGGAAGGGGCTCAGAAACAAAACCTCAAAGACTCAAGGGACCGGGTTTCTAAAAACGGAAAACATGACAAACTCATGGAGTAATATTTAGGAACCAAGGTCCTTCTACTCATAGACAGCACAGTAGATGGCCTACTCTACAACCTCCTGAGACCATGAAGCCCCAAGCCTCTGGTAAGCAGAAGAATCTGAAAGAAAGCAGAAATAACAAAGACCCCATGAAGAGAGAAAAGCAAGATGCAGTGAGCTCTCCTGGTATAGTAACACTGTACACTGAAGAAGAAGCACTGCACCCCATCAGCCAGCCAATCAAGAAGTTGGAAAATGCAAGTGTGAAAACCAAGAAACAAGAAGGAGGATTTAAAGAGAAGGGCATAAATGATGGAATGGAGATGCCATTCCCTGCAAACATATCAAAAAAAGGCAAATTAATCCAAACTTGGTTCTTTGAAATGATCACTTAGATAAATATACCCCTGGATAGGAATTTTGTGAAAATTTTAAATTTTTTTAAAGGATAAGCTACAGTAAGATAAATACAGAGTAAAATGGGGCAATGAACAAAGATCTAATACAATGTCAGCTAAGGTGTACTTTTTTAATCCCTCTTGCTAAAATGCAAGTAAGTCTCACAAGGCCACAGACTTTTCTCTATTTGATTGCTGCTATTTCCCTAGCCCCTACATCGTCTAGAACATAGGAAGTGTTCAATAAACATCTTCTAAATGAATACTCCGAGTTGATTTACAAGAACATTATGAACTATTAACTAAAATTTGAGAATCTAACTAGAATGGACTTTTAGAATCATATGAAATGCCAACATAAATGCAGAAAGGAATGGAGTTTTGATCTGTACTCCCCTGAAATATGTCCCAGACTAAAATATTTTTACACATGACAGAATAAGAGAGAAGGCAACACAGTTCATTTAATGAGGATAATAAAATCTTGATTCCAGATCTAACCAAGGCCCAAGGACAAAATGCAGGGACAATTCACTTAAGAATATAAAAGAGAAAAAGTCTTAGATAAAATACCAAATAACAGAAGTTAACAAAGTATTTTTAAAATTCATAATCACAGAAATTGCTTTTTTTATTCCAAGAAAGCAGGTGATATGGTTTGCCTGTGTCCCCATCAAATCTCAACTTGAATTGTTATCTCCCAGAATTCCCATGTGTTGTGGGAGGGACCCAGGGGGAGGTAATTGAATCATGTGGGCCGGTCTTTCCCATGCTATTCTTGTCATAGTGAATAAGTCTCACGAGATCTGATGGATTTATCAGGGGTTTCCACTTTTGCTTCTTCCTCATTTTCTCTTGCCACTGCCATCCACGTAAGAAGTGCCTTTCACCTCCCGCCATGATTCTGAGGCCTCTCCAGCCATGTGGAACTGTAAGTCCAATTAAACCTCTTTTTCTTCCCAGTCTCGGGTATGTTTTTATCAGCAGCATGAAAATAGACTAATACACAAGAGTAGCTTAATATGATAACATCTGCCACTGTATTTCACCACATTAATGGATTGGGGTGAAAACACACACACTTTTAGTAAATGCCAAAAATTCATGGGATATAGTTCAATATTCGATTGTAATGAATATTCTCAAAACATGGAATAAAAGAAAGTGCCTATAAATTGATTTGTTAAAGACATATATCAAAGTTATAGCATAGAGTAGAAAAGTAGAAAAGAGAAATTTTTGACCCATTACTATTAAGATAGAAAAAAGTCAAAGATACCACATAATGCTAAAGATGCTGACCAAGGTAATAAGAGAAAAATAATGAGAGAGTGGAAGGAAAGAGATAAAACTCTGATTATTTAGAGATGATTTGATCATCTAGAGAGAAGAAAAATCAACTCTTTAAGAATTAATAAGAGTTGAGTTCCTGAATAGAAAAACTTCTCAATAGCATTTTTCTACACTAACCAATTAGAAGATATAGCTGAAAGCCGGGTGTGGTGGCTCACACCTGTAATCCCAGCACTTTGGGAGGCTGAGGCAGGAGGATCATGAGGTCAGGAGATTAAAACCATCCTGGCTAACACAGTGAAACCCCATCTCTACTAAAAATACAAAAAAAAAAAAATTAGCTGGGCGTGGTGGTGGGCGCCTGTAGTCCCAGCTACTCGGGAGGCTGAGGCAGGAGAATGGTGTGAGGTCAGGAGGCGCAGCTTGCAGTGAGCTGAGATCGCGCCACTGCACTCCAGCCTGGGCAACAGAGCGAGATTCCATCTCAAAAATAAAAATAAAAATAAGATATAGTTGAATAAGATACCATTCAGAGCTGTAGCAAAAACTATGAAGTTCCTAGATTTAATCTGATAAATAAGAACTTTAGTCATAATTTTTTAAAATATATTAAAGGAATATTAAAGAAGAATTGGAAAATAAAGAAATATGCTCTATTCACAGATGGGCTAAAACATTGTAAAGATGTTGATTCTCCCCAAACTGATCTAAAATTTCAACAAATTTTAATCAAATACTAGCTGGATTATTTGAAAAAAAATTAATTCTAAAGCTTGTATGGAAAAATACAAATTTATAATAGCTAAATCAATTTTGAAAAACTGAAGATACACTACCTATCTGACACACCTCAAAGCCAATAAAAAATAGTGATACTGGTACAGCAGGAGAAAAACGAGTTAGAGAGAACTCAAAAAGAGATGAGTGTGTATAAGGACCTTGATATATTTTTAAGGAAGCAGCAAGGAGGGAAGGAATAGATTATTCAATATATGGTGCTAGGAAAACTGAAGGGGAAAAAAAAAAGCCAAAACGGTGCTGGGAAAGGTTGGCCACTTTCTCATACCTCACACAAACATAAAATCCAAATTAACTGGCTACCCAAATGTGAATATAAAATTACAAAGGCATCAGAAGGATATATAGAAGAATATCTTTGTTTTAAGGATCCACAAAATTCTTAACCATAAAACAAGAATGCCTGACTGTGACATCAAAGCAAAGAATCTGTTCAAGAAAGAATCCTATAGAACAAAAGTAATAAATAGGTGAGGGCCTTAGAGAAGATATTTGGAACATCTAAATATAACAAGGAATTATATATAAAATATACACAAAAACCTTCTACATGTTAATAAGAAATCTAGTAACCAATGGCAAAAGGATATGAGAAGGACATTCACTGAAAGGAAAACCCAGGAGTATTAAATGCAAATTTAAAAACCGTAAGTTGGTCCTTGAGGAATACTGTGTCACTCAAAGAGAGTCTGATTCACTGGGTGGGTTCATATTCATTCTCTCTTCTACTTGGCAGGGATCTGGATCATATTATCTGAGAGTTCTCGTTTTGTTCAAAGTAGTTCAGGAGTTTCATAACTATGCTTCAGGTGTTCCTTTGCTGGCTCATTAAATTGACTGCTGGTGTCACCAAAACACACATGTATACACACACACATATGCATGAGATACTTTGCACCCATGGAATTGGCAAAACTTCCCAAAAAGGATATCAGTGATGATGAGTGTTTGCTGGTATGTCCTAGGGCTGCTGTAATAAAGTACCACAACTCAGTGACTTCGAACAACAGAAATTTATTATTTCACAGTTCTGAAGTCTAGAAGTCTGAAATCAAGGTGTCAGCATGGCCATGCTATCTTTGAAACCCACAGGGAACAGATCCTTGCCTCTCTGTTCCCACAGGCTGGTGGTTTGCTGGCAGTCTTTGGCATCCTTGCCTTGTAGAAGCATCACTCCAATTCTCCATCTTCCCACGGCCTTCATCCCTCTGTGCATGTCTGCCTCTGTATCCAAATCTACCCTTTTTATAAAGATACCAATCACACTGGATTTGGCCGACCCTAACAATCTCGTTTAACTTGATTACCACTGTAAGGACTCTATTTCCAAATAAGAAACATTCTGCGGTACCAGGGGTTAGGGTTTCAACATATCTTTTTGTGGGGACACAGAGCAGTGTAATATTAAAGAGTAAGCCTGGCTCATCCTAGGCCTGATGACTCAACAAGGGAAGGGAAAAGGAGGCTCCAGAAGTCTAATCTTCTTCACAGGGTGGGGTCCTCAGGGAGAATGACTGTATGCCAGTCCTGAGCTGAGCTTTTACATAGCCAACTGAATTGATGTAACCTTTCCAAGAGCCACACACTCTACATCCACATGAAACTTGTTGGCTAGGATCTCTCCCCACTGGCACTAACTATAAACCTTCTGTAGTCTACTAACCGCAAGCTAAACATGGCACCCCAGAAACCATAACTATGACAACCCTTTAGCATACTAAATAGGCACACATTTATTCCCAAGTCATAACTTAAGAGAAAATGTTACAGTCAAGGTTTTTAAATGTAGAAACAATTTTAAATGATGGAAAATTTTGAATTCAAATTTTAAAAAACATATTTCAAAAGTGAATTACCAATCTGAATTGCTGGGTAGGAGGGCAAAAATACGATAATATTAATAGTGCATCTACAGAAAGCCTAAAGCATTTTTAAGCATAATAATATAAGTGGTAGCATATTAAATGCAATCTTCTTTCCTCTCCCAACTTCAAATCCAAACCAAACACCTCCCCTGGACCCACAGTTCCAGGCAAAGTATTTGGCCCCCAGAGAGTGGGCAAGAGAGCTGCTGCAGGACTATCTTAGCTTCAGCATGGGAGAACTGGAAGACGAAGAGTGGAAGAGCCCCACGGTAAGGCTTTGCCCGCAGTTTACAGGACAAAGTGATCCACAGATAGACCTGGATCCCAAAGGGAATAACCACAACAGTTGCCATGGCTTCCAGGATGAGAGGAGGTAGAGATGTTTTCCTGAAGGCAGAAAAACAAAGGAACCTAGGAGCAGAGACATCTCCTGCTGGTGTCTCAAGATGGGACAAGGACTTGCTGCAGATTCACTGCCTGCCACACGGATAGAAACCACTGTGCTGCCATTACACAAGGCAGCCCAGAAATGGGACCTGAGCTGCAATGACAACACAGGGATAGATTAACCACACACCTCAGGGGGCCCAGCAGCCAAAGAAAGAACAAACAAGAAAAATCTTCCCAAATCCTAATGAATTTGAGCTCCTGGAAGATACAGGTGACAACTTGAAGAAACAACAAGCACTTCAGGAAATTCAAGTAAATATTTTTTAAAGACCTTTTTAAAACAAATATATATATATGTATATATATATATATATATATAATCCATGAACAAAAATATTCAGCAGATAAATTGAAGCATCAGCACTACCAACATTAGAGACCTCAAAGAAATACCAACTACAGAGCAATACTTTTACAAAGAGATAGAAATCATGGAAAGACTCTGCAAAGATCTGTAGAAAATCTAAATGCAAACAAAAGAAGTTGCAAAAATATCTGAGATGACAATCAAATAGAATAAATATCACTGAGACAGATAAAACCTGACATTTTGTGTTGAAGAAAAATATTTTTAAAATATACAACAAGCTTCCAAATAAGCTTGTAACAGTTTACAACAGGCTTTTCATCTACAATGCTGGAAATGAGAAGACTGTGGAAAAACTCTACACGCTTCAGAGGGACAAGCTCCGCAATCTGAAACTTCTACAGCTAGATAAGAAACTACTCACCTCTCAGATGATAGAAACTTGCAGATATGCAAGGATGCAGAAGATGTATTATTGGCCAGGCACAGTGGCTCACGCCTGTAATCCCAGCACTTTGGGAGGCCAAAGCAGGCGGATCACCTAAGGTCAGGAGTTCGAGACCAGCCTGGCCAACATGGTGAAACCCCGTCTCTACTAAAAATACAAAAATTAGCCGGGCATGGTGACAGGTGCCTGTAATCCCAGATATTCAGGAGGCTGAGGCAGGAGAATCGAGGAACCTGGGAGGCAGAGGTTGTAGTGAGCCGAGATCGTGCCACTGCACTCCAGCCTGGGCAACAAGAGCGAAGATTTTGTCAAAAAAAAAAAAAGAGAAGAGAAAAGAAAAAGTAGTTGTATTGTCTAAAAAGGGATGGAAGGAAAATATTTGAAAAATAAGTATAAGTAAACATGTATTGGAGATTTTGAGATAGAAGATGAAGAGGAGAAAAAACGATAGACCAAGATCCTAGGTAATGAGACTTGAATATGTAATAATGTTAAGTAAGGAAAATCACAGAGAAAATCCTGCTAGGAAAATTCTCAGTCCAGACCTAATGATAGGCCACAGGGAAAGAGAGATGCAGAGGAAAATGTATTCTATGCTGGTTGTTTTGTTTGCCCCATCTCTAACCCCCCACACACCACAGCGCCATCTATTATCTGGCTTCTACCAGATCCAATAACCTCCCTTCCTGTGCCAAGGGAGGCTGCAACCTAGAGGCTCTATCGTCTTGGCTATTTGGCCAGTGGCTTCCAATTGGATTTGGCCAGTGGGACGTGTCAGCTGAAAACGAGAAAAAGGAACGAGAGATCAGGCTAATTCTTCCCCTTTCTCTCTCACTGTCTCTCAAGAAATCTCATAAACTGAAATTCCATCTGATTATCCTCCTCCTTAGCCCCGGATTTGTTTTTCTGGCTTCAGCAACAGTATTTCTTTCTCAAACCTTTTTGGCCATTCAGGAAGATGTCTTCCTACTGTTGCTACCTTCTGTGCTTTGAATTCTTTGTAGAGTCTCCTACAGATTTGTAAGCTCTCCCCTTCTTTAAAGTCTCTTCATGTCATTTGTGAGCTGTTTCCTGCTAGAAATTTTTTTTTAATCTTTTTTTTTTATTATTATACTTTAAGTTTTAGGGTACACGTGCACATTGTGCAGGTTAGTTACATATGTATACATGTGCCATGCTGGTGCGCTGCACCCACTAACTCGTCATCTAGCATTAGGTATATCTCCCAATGCTATCCCTCCCCACTCCCCCCTCCCCACCACAGTCCCCATAGTGTGATATTCCCCTTCCTGTGTCCATGTGATCTCATTGTTCAATTCCCACCTATGAGTGAGAATATGCGGTGTTTGGTTTTTTGTTCTTGCGATAGTTTACTGAGAATGATGGTTTCCAATTTCATCCATGTCCCTACAAAGGACATGAACTCATCATTTTTTATGGCTGCATAGTATTCCATGGTGTATATGTGCCACATTTTCTTAATCCAGTCTATCATTGTTGGACATTTGGGTTGGTTCCAAGTCTTTGCTATTGTGAATAATGCCGCAATAAACATACGTGTGCATGTGTCTTTATAGCAGCATGATTTATAGTCCTTTGGGTATATACCCAGTAATGGGATGGCTGGGTCAAATGGTATTTCTAGTTCTAGATCCCTGAGGAATCGCCACACTGACTTCCACAATGGTTGAACTAGTTTACAGTCCCACCAACAGTGTAAAAGTGTTCCTATTTCTCCACATCCTCTCCAGCACCTGTTGTTTCCTGACTTTTTAATGATTGCCATTCTAACTGGTGTGAGATGATATCTCATAGTGGTTTTGATTTGCATTTCTCTGATGGCCAGTGATGATGAGCATTTTTTCATGTGTTTTTTGGCTGCATAAATGTCTTCTTTTGAGAAGTGTCTGTTCAACTCCCTCGCCCACTTTTTGATGGGGTTGTTTGTTTTTTTCTTGTAAATTTGTTTGAGTTCATTGTAGATTCTGGATATTAGCCCTTTGTCAGATGAGTAGGTTGCGAAAATTTTCTCCCATGTTGTAGGTTGCCTGTTCACTCTGATGGTAGTTTCTTTTGCTGTGCAGAAGCTCTTTAGTTTAATTAGATCCCATTTGTCAATTTTGGCTTTGGTTGCCATTGCTTTTGGTGTTTTGGACATGAAGTCCTTGCCCACACCTATGTCCTGAATGGTAATGCCTAGGTTTTCTTCTAGGGTTTTTATGGTTTTAGGTCTAACGTTTAAATCTTTAATCCATCATTCCAAATGTCTTATTTGGGGAAAGGGTAGAAGATAGTGTAGTCATGATGAGAGTGAGAAAGGTACTTTTTTATATGAAATAAAACCTACATTTAGTGTTACCTTGTGATTTAATTACACTCTTTATCAAGAGATCCACTATGGTTGCAAAAACAAAGAAAAGCACACAATGAAATTATACATTTACTAACTTATTCGCTAGCTTTCAGGTACAAACTTACCTAAGTTTATATTTGAGAAATATAAAAACATCTCTAATATTCATGATGGCAAGTTGTGAATTATCTGTTGACTTATGGTACCAGAATTGCAAGTGTAAGTTCACTAGGATAACAGAAAACAATTTACTCGACTCTGCCATTATAGACCTGTAATGTATTCCTTTTAACTGCAAAATACCTGAGCCACTACAGACTGCTACCAGTTGTACTGATGGCTTTCCATCTCTTACTCAGCATTTCTTCCCTCCAGAAGCTACAGGTCCAAGTCACTGTCTCAGATCTCAAAAAATAATAATTTATAACACCAGTATTATGCACAAAGCACTGAATTCATTCAACATTTTTTCCTTTTAGAAATTTCTACTGGGCTATCATCAAGGCTCCAGGCACTGTCTTGGTGCTGTATGGTTTGGCACCTCCCTTCAAAAGCTTGTAGCAAAGACAGACAACTAATTACAAGTGAAGTGGCACAAAAGTGTTATTCTCCTTTAGTAACATTCACAGAATGGACATCATTGGAAGCAATTATCATGTCACAGAAAGCACACCAGGACTGAATCTAGGGTTTGGGTTTCAGGCTTCCTCTGCCTTGGGCAATTTACCTCAGCCATTTCATCTTCAGTTTTCTTATTTGCAGGACACAGTTGCTTGAAGTGACTGGAACTTAGATATTCAATATATGCAAGTATGTTAACTTTCTTTTTTTTCCTTGAAGGGGCAAGTTTTCTTCAGAAGTTTAAGAAAAATAATTTTACTGAATATCTATTACATACTGGGCATTGATCATTTCCTTCTATACTCTGTCCCGAGGTGAATGAAAGAGTGTAGGGAAAAGCTGGGCTGTAAAGGGCATGGATGAGGCCATGATTCTGTCCCCGAGTTGACTTCTAGAAAGACTAAGTTTATGATGACTACTTGTACAGATACTGGAACATATGGCAGGAATTTGAATCCATTTGTGGTTTAGTTTATCTTTCTTATGTTCATGTTCTGCTTGTCCTACATTCACTATCCCTTCAATTCATGATTTCAGTTTTGACTCATTACACTCTGTGGATTTATGATTTATATAAGCCCTCTCAATTCAATTTTATAATAAAGTGAGGTTTTTTTAAGTTTAATAAAGCAGCATTTTACTTGTGTGAAATTCTGCATTGGCAATAATTGTAACCTTCATTCAATCCATGGCTTTCTACTCTTCTATGATGTGCACCTAAAAATAAATACACACACACACACACACACACACACACACACACACACTGAACTTGTGGTTAAACACAATGAACTGGCTATGCATTTCTGTCTTTACTGCCTCCCAAAGTGGCAGCATGAATTTAAGTCAATAACCCACAAGAGCAAAGAGACTCAGAAAAGAGAAAACAGTAGAAGAAAACATTGCACAAACTTTTGGAAGATGGAAAGTAGATGGAGGACTGGTACCTGACTGCAGAGAATGAAGGAAGTTTAAACTTCAAGACCTGCAAAGGGACACTAAGTAGCAAAGCATGCAAGTTTTCTTGGAAAATTCTCAGCATCTAGGGGCAACAGGTCCTATGGGTAGGGAAAGGTAGTAAGGAACATGGCTAGATATAGAGATTGGTTGAGAATCCAGAAAGCAGTTGGACAAGGATCTACCAGAAGTTTAAAAGAAGTTTCCAACTTAAAAGAGACCGAAGCCAAAAGGGAAAATTAAAGGAACTTGGAAGAAACAGAGACAATTCAGGAAGAAAAAAAAACTATAATATTATAATATCCTCAGGGAGCTAAAACAATATATTGCAATCATAAAAAAGCAAAATACTATGAAAAAGGAACAGTCAGAAAGTAAATGTGGCAGAGATACAACTGAACATTATCAATCTCTTCTTCCTTCGTAATAGATGACCCATATTGTTGGAGGCAGTGACACACTCTGCTAAAAACTTTTTTTAGACTCCCTTACAGATAGGGTAACCAATGACAAGTAAGTAGAAATATTTAGGTGGGCTTTCAAGAAAGTTATCCTTTATGGCACTGCCAGAACTTCCATAAGGGTCTTGAACTTGATCTCCTTTAAGACCTGGACTAGCCACAAGCAGAGGATGCTTGACAACTTTTAGTCCCAGACAAGGTCAAATGTGGAGGCACTGGCCACATCATAAGCTTGTACTGCAAAATGACCCACCAAAAAAGCAATTTTCCCCAAAAGTGTTTCAGTTCTACAAAGTACAAGTACAGATATGGTTGCTGTAACTAAACTGAATAACGAGGCTGGGAGTGATGGCTCACGCCTGTAATCCCAGCACTTTGGGAGGCTGAGACAGGTGGATCGGCTGAGGCAGGTGGATCACCTGAGGTCAGGAGTTCAAGACCAGGCTGGTCAACAAAGTGAAACCCCGTCTCTACTAAAAATACAAAAATTAGCCAGGCATGGTGGCACGTGCCTGTAGTCCCAGCCACTCGGGAGGCTGAGGCAGGAGAATCACTTGAATCCTGGAGGCGGAAGTCACAGTGAGCTGAGATCATGGCACTGCACTCCAGTCTGGGTGACAAAGTGAGATTCTGTCTCAGAAAAAAAAAAAAAAGGAAACCACACTAAACTGAATAACGAAACATGAATTTTAAATAACTTGGTAATAATCAAGGAGCAAGAAACTCATCTGGAATTTATTAAGCCAAGTACATTAATTTCCTTACATAAAAAGCATTACTGTAAATTGTAGTGTGGCTGTCAACCACATTCTTTTACCAGAACTAAGGCCAAACTTCAAAAGTATCAGCTATTTGGCAAGTTATACCTTTCAAGACTTACAAGCATTTTCCAAGTCTAAAAATGTTTGCAAATTGGCTTAAAAACAGGCAGTTTTATAAACTTTATCCTTCGAATAAAACAAAATGCATTTCTTTTCTTCATGGAAACTATAAAAGCTTTTCTTTTCTAAAATAGCTCATTGGGCTCATTTTTAATAAGACATCAGAAAATGTTCTTCTTGGAAAGATCTTAAAGTTGACTCCTCCAAACTAAATACAGCAGAAGACCTAAATTAGTAAGATGACCCAAAGACATACAGGAAAAATACAAAAAGTAATTTAAAGAAAGAAAAGTACATAAAGAACAATTAATAGCTGAGACAAAGCCATAAACATTACTGTATAGAGACAAAAAAATCAATTTATTTGAAAAGAAGAAACTTAATACATGCAATCTATAAACCAATTCTAATCTGAAAATTCACATAGATAGTAGCTAAAAGTAAGGGAATTGAGTCCAAGAACATATGACCATGTTTTCGACAGTGCAATAAACAGGAAATTTTTTTCCTTCAATATAAAACATTTCAGTCAAGTCAACTAGCCTTAGATTTTATTAGAAATCCACTGACAAGAAAGAATAGCAAAGAAGTGCAAACATGAGCACAAGGATCTCTGGGGAAAGCAGGATGAAGTATCATTAAGAAAAAAAAACGGGCCAGGTACAGTGACTCACGCCTGTAATCCCAGCACTTTGGGAGGCTGAGGCGGGCAGATCTTGAGGTCAAGAGATCAAGACCATCCTGGCCAACATGGTGAAACCCTGTCTCTACTAAAAATACAAAAATTAGCTAGGCATGGTAGCGTGCACCTGTAGTCCCAGCTACTCAGGAGGCTGAGGCAGGAGAATCGCTTGAACCCAGGAGGTGGAGGTTGCAGTGAGCCTAGCTCACGCCACTGCACTCCAACCTGGCGACAGAGCGAGACTCCATCTCAAAAAAAAAGAAAAAGAAAAAAATGTGGCCAGGCACAGTAGTTCATGCCTGTAACCCCAGCACTTTGGGAGGCCAAAGTGGGAGGACTACTTGAGACCAGCCTGGGCAACATGGTAAAACCCCATCTCTACAAAAAACATAAAATTTTAAAAACAAAATATCTCCACTAAAGTATTGTGAACTAAAACCCTGGGGACATAAGAGATATTTTCCCCTATTTTGAAAGGAGAAATAATCTCAGAAGAATACTGAAGTGACCTCCCCAAACAATCTTCAGTGGATCAAGTGTTTCTAAAACAGAGCAGTGTACATCAACTTTAGTATTTTATATAGCAGACCATAATGAGTCTTTCAGATTGGTTGTCTCAGAATATAATTTCCTTAGATATTAAGGGCTTCTACCTCTAATATGTATCCAAGAAGGTAGGTAAGCTGACAGTAGGGAATGATTTTGTAAATACAAATAAATAGCATCTTTGAGAGAATGTTGATTTCTTGGATAGCTCTTCTGACCTCTTCCTTCATGGAGTACCTGCCCCTCTACACTAAAACTTTACCAAGCTTGGTTTGGCTCCCACACCAACACTTCAAATCTATACTTTCAACAAATCTATACTTTCAACAAGTGATAGATTACTCTGTTGCCAAGTTTAATGGTCTTACTCCCATTTTCTTTTCCCTTGATCACTTCTAGTCCGGAACACTATTCATAATCCTACTCTCTCTACTTATCTTTCATAAAATCAGTGCTTCCCTTAAGATCTCTAACACATTCCTAGTTTTCTACTAGCTTTTTGACCATCACCGCCCCTTTCTCTTCCTGTCCTCCTAACAGAAGACATTTTCCAAAGTTCAATCCTTAATCCTCTGATATGCAATATGGTCATTCCCCTCCACTGACCCATTCTGTAAAACAGATTCTAACATCATCTGATGGGACATTTTTAAAAAATCAAAATCGATATCCAGTATTTGGTCTTAGGTCTTGTAATTCTTACTACCTTCAGATCAGCACCTTCCACACTAAGTAGACTACTAGCTTCACTGTCCTGCCCACAGGACAATTCAACGAATCCTTGCTCATGCCCACACCACCCCTACCCAACTTGAAAGACTTCCATGTTACCTCCCACGCATCAACTTTCTGATTCAGGTCAAGAAGGACCTTCTCTAATAGTTTCCAAATGCTTTTCCCATTCTCAAGCTTCCTGTAGCTTTGCTGTCCACCATGTCTGCACTTATTCCTATGCTGCCCCATAGCTGTTTCCTCCCTGACAGGACAAGTACCCAGAAGGTACTTCACACCAAGTAAAACAGGAGAAAAACCCAGAGGGCAATGAAGGAAATGTTTTGAGAGGGAAGTTATCACCATCTCTTTCTGATGCTTTTGATAGATTGACAAGTGCTCTATTGTTCCCTTCCTCACCACACACACTGTCTCTAAGGCCCTGTCCCATCCCAACACAAGAAAGTTATTTAATAGTATCTACTTACACTTCCATGTGAATTTACACTACATGCCATATTAAGTCCAATCACTTTTCTATGCTTTTTAACATTGTGAAACAAGAAAATGAGTAAGACGGAGGCAGATATATGGAACAGCCAATAGCACAACAGGATGTGTACATGCCAAACAACAGGCAGGGCTATGTAAGGGAGGGTGAGAAACAGAGGAAGATGAATGAAGGGGTTGAGAGCTTGATTTTTCTATTAGACAGATCTAAGTCCAAATACTGGGCCTGCCGGCTTCAGCTGCATGGTGTTGGGAAGAAACTTAACTTCTCTGAACCTCTCTTTTCTCATCTGTAAAAAATACATATATTATATAAAATGATTTTTAAAAATAATAATACCTTTTAATTCAAGTAACAGCTAGAAACAATCATAAAAAACAAGTTAGGCTGGGAGCAGTGGCCCACGCCTGCAATCTCAACACTTTCAGACACCAAAGTGGGAGGATCGCTGAAGGCCAGGAGTTCAAGACCATCCTAGGCAACATGGCAAGACCCTGTCTCTACAAAAAAATTTTAAAAATTAACAAAGTGTGGTGGTGCACCGATAGCCCCAGCTACTCAGGAGGCTCAGACAGGAGGATCAGTTGAGCCCAGGAATTCAAGCCTGTAGTCAGCTATGATTGCTGCACCACCATACTCCAGCCTGGGTGGAGACCCTGTCTCAAAAAAAAAAAAAAGAAAGAAAGAAAGAAAGAAAAGAAAACAAGAGAAAATCAGTTTGGACAAAATCAGATCAGGAGCTTCAGCTTCCCTTTTCCCTTCACTTCTGAACAAAATCCTTTTGAAAGCCTCCACCCTCAGTTTTGTGTGCCATTTCAGAATAATTCCATTAAAAAACTGGTGTAAAGTGCAACCCTTTCAAAGCATGAGATGGGCCTCTGATGTTTAAGTTGAAGCAGATGATAGAAACTTTCCTGTTCTCAGTAAAGTTTCTATTTTTTTTTTATTTCTAAACAGGGTAAAGCTATTTTCTGCTTCTCTGTCTCCAATTATGAATACAGACCATGCGCAAACTGCAGGACACAACTCAATCAGTGAGTTGTGAAATCTTTTTCATGAATAACACCCCAAAGTTTCATGATGATGTATTATCCCCTGGCACAGGGTATTCAGCTGAAAAGGCTCATCTTCAAATTTGCTTGGACTTTCTTTTATGACACTTGCTTACTTTCAGGCATCTTTAGAATTGGTTAAATAAAGTAAATTTGGCATGGTTTAAAGTTGCTTTTTTCAAAAAAACATGTTCAAAACTTGCTCAGTCTAGAACAGAACTTGAAAAAGCAGGGGAAAACCCAACTAATACAACAAAACCAACATCTCTTGTTGAGTGAAGCATAACCAAGAAGTTAGTCATGTCACAGGGCTAAAAAGATTTCAAGTATAAAGAATTAAAAGGTATTTGTTCATTCATCCACTTACTTTTCCCAGGAATATTTATTGAGTGTCTAGTAAATACTTGGCACTATTCACGACTTGAAAACAAAATAAGTCCTTGTACATAAGGCACTTATATTCTAGCGGAAATAGCGGAACAAACAAAAACAAATACACATAGACACACACACACACACACACCTATGTATATAATGCAGAGGCAAGTGATAATAAATGCAATGAAATCTGAGTATGGAGTGACAAGGGAAGATAATGGCAGCAGGAAGGAAGAGGAGGTATCATTTAAGCTAAGACCTAAGTAAATGAAGAAAATGTATTCATGCAGACCGAACAGCAACACAAAGACCTTAAGATAAAACCCAGGCCAGGCATGGTGGCTCACACCTGTAATCCCAGCACTTTGGGAGGCTGAGGCACACATATCACCTGAGGTCGAGAGTTAGAGACCAGCCTGATCAACATGAAAAAACCCCGTCTCTACTAAAAATACAAAAAATCAGCCGGGTGTGGTGGCACATGCCTGTAATCCCAGCTACTTGGGAGGCTGAGGCAGGAGAATCGCTTGAACCTGGGAGGTGGAGGTTGCCATGAGCCAAGATCATGCCATTGCACTCCACCTTGGGCAACAAGAGTGAAACTCCATCTCAAAAATTAAAAAAAAAAAAAAAAAAAGGTTAAAAAAAAGAAAAAGTTCTCTCTACATCTGAGTAACAGCTGGAAGCCAGTATGAGCACAGTAAGCAAGTCGAAGCGTGGGGGTGGAGATGAGATAGGCAAGCGGGGAACAGATCATATGGGGCCCTAGAGACTGCCTTAAAAATTCAGACTTTATTCTTAATGTAATAGAAAGCCATTGTCAGGGAGGAGGGCGCAGAGTCGGATGTATAATCTCTGACTTACACTTTTAAAGAGGAATTCGGCTGCTATTTTGGAAGCAAGGAGTCCAGGCTACTGTAACAGCATAGGTGAAAGGTGATGGTGGATGTGGCAAGAAGTGGTCAGATTCTGGATCTATTTGAAGATATAGCCTGTTGGATTTCTTCACAGATTGGATGTGTGGTGTGATGTTAAAAAAGAACAAGAGTCAATAATGACTTCAAATTTGGAAGCCTGAGCAACTGGCTGAACAATGATGCCATTTGCTAAGATAGAAACATTGGGGAGATGAGGAGATGATTAGGAAGGGGTGGGAAAGGGGTAGTACTAAGAGTTTTGCTTAGAACCCACTGAGCATGACATGCTTATCAGACCTACAGTGGGAAATCTCAAGTAGTTACTAAAATTTAGGGACAAGGTCAGGGTCAGGAATGTAAATATGGAAGCAATCAGCATGGAGAAGATATATGAACTTGATAACATCTGCTAGAAAGATACTGTAGACAAAGAAAAGAAGACATGGAAGATGAGTCCTTGGGTGTTCTAACATTCACTGATGAACAATAATTAGGAGGACTGAGCACAGAAAAATTAGAAACACCAAGTGAAATGGAAGAAAAACCTAGAGGGCAATGAAGGGTTTGAGAAGGAAGTCATCACCAACTCTATCTGATGCTTTTGATAGACTGACAATATTTTCTTCATAACACAGGGTAAATTCCAAATGCATTTGATACTGGTCCAGAGGCAATACGTTTGCTTATTGTCCCCTTCTTCATGTAAAATGAAAAACATTAAAACATTAAATCTCATGAGAAAAACTAATTCCACAATGAACTTCCTTTATTTATTTAATTTTATTTATTTATTTATTTTTGAGATAGGGTCTCGCTCTGTCATACAGGCTAGAGTGCAGTGGTACAATCATAGCTCACTGCAGCCTCAAACTTCTGGGTCAAGCCAGAATGAAAGTTTATAATGAGACTGGCAATGACCTCCCTTCCTTTGAATGTTATGAAATGGTGGTATAACAAAATAACTCAGATATTTCTTTCCCTGTTCACACATCTAGATCAAATTTCAATCTAGTCAAGGAGGCAAAAAAAATTTTATCAGGGTCCCAGCTTTGGTACTAACAAGCCTAAAACACTAACTAAAAAGTATCCTAATCAAAAACATGACATGTATTTTTGAAGCACTATACAATAACCATCTGTACAATTTCTGGTATGCACGAACTACAGAAATGTAGGTCACATGAGAGAAGATGATGCTTTTATAAATTATAGAAGAAACTACTTAGATATCTATTTCCTATTCTAGCTCAAAGTATAACTCAATGTTATATTAAAATGTTTCCTTTTTTAACACTTTAAATGGTTTATTGAACATTAACAATCACTAACATACATTCAAATATATAAACCTAAAGTCAGCAATTGCTCAACAGTGTCCATCTGGCTGGGCATGGTGGCTCACACCTGTAATCCCAACAGGTTGGGAGGCCAAGGTGGGAGGATCGCTTGAAGCCAGGAGTTCAAGCTTCAAGTCAGGAGCTTAGGAAACAAAGCGAGACCTTGTCCCTACAACAAAATTTTTCAATTATCTGGGTGTGGTGGTGTGTGCCTATAGTCTCCCAGCTGTTCCAGAGGCTGAGGCAGGAAGACAGCTTGAGCACGGGAGTTCAAGGCTGCAGTGAGCTATGATCATACCACTGCACTCCAGCCTGGGCAACAGAGCAAGACCCTGTCTCTAAAAAAGAAAAAAATATATCTGTTGGCAATTCTGTAACTTACATATATTTGATGATCATGTACTAATACGGCACTAACATCACAAGAAAGAACTTGTGCTGGTGAGCGGAAGTTGTATAGGGTTTGTCATGTACAAAAAATAGCTAATCTTACAGCTTTAGGTGGAACAAGGACAGAGAGCCCATTCTTTTCTGATTCTTAATTCCTTAACAATGATGAACTACCTGGCCAGCGCCACTCCCAGGCAGCAGAGTATAATGACTAAGATGGCAGGCTGTGGGCATTCGGATCCTCAGCCAGCATTTACTACTTCTAGTGTTTCCTTGAGTAAATTATTTTACCTCTCACCCCTCTTTTCCCTCATTGGAAAAGAACATCCTCAGTAAGAATAGTCCTTCATTATAACATATGTCGGTATAATGCACTTGCCACATGTCATGCATGTGGTAGAAACTCAAGAATACGGCCGGGCGCGGTGGCTCACGCCTGTAATCCTAGCACTTTGGGAGGCCGAGACGGGCGGATTACGAGGTCAGGAGATCGAGACCATCTTGGCTAACACGGTGAAATCCCGTTTCTACTAAAAATACAAAAAATTAGCCAGGCGTGTTGGCGGGCGCCTGTAGTCCCGGCTACTTGGGAGGCTGAGGCAGGAGAATGGCGTGAACCCGGGAGGCGGAGCTTGCAGTGAGCCGAGATCGCGCCACTGCACTCCAACCTGGGAGACAGAGCAAGACTCCGTCTCAAAAAAAAAAAAAGAAACTCAAGAATACTAGCTGCTTTTATTGTCGTTTTTTCAGCTTCTCTTAAAAAAAAAAAAAAACACTTCACTAGCAGGTAACTCGCTATTCAAGTCAGCTCATGTAGTGTAGGGCACTGCTATATTCATAGAAAGATCTTCAGAATACTGAGTCAAAAGTCTCACTGTGACCAGTTATTACCAGTTCTGCCCTCTGAATCCATACAAAAATTTCCTAATCTCTCCTACATGACAATCCCCATTATGCTTGAAGACAGACAGAAGGTCAGGTGCTGTATACCAACATAAAAATGCACTCAAGCACCAAACTGAGCATTCTGTACCCAGTAATGAGAACCAGTCTTTGAGCATACTACTGGGGTATTTCATAATCTTTGGAAAGGCTGTTCATGGGACTGTGCTGTAATTCACCAGAGTAGAACTTGCTATTGTCCATCTCTTTAAGCAAAGTCACAGATTGAATGTGTTAAACCTCTGTTTCAAAGTTGTGCATATATGACAGCTATTATCCCTATTAAGAGCTTTGACTACATCAAACATGTTTTCAAAGATATACAACCAATAATTATTTAATACCTTCTGAAACTAAAGAGTTAAGTACAGGTATGCATAATTCCTCATTTCCTCAGGCTCTAACACATTTTTGATAGTTAACAGGCTTAAGGAGATCTGGAAACATCAATTAAATAGGCCAACCTTTTTATTGGACACAAAACGTTCATTCATTCAACAAGTATTTGGGAACATTCTGTCAGGAACTCTGGGGAACAGGAACAACATAAACAACTCAATCTGCAGATGCTAACTAGAAGAACGAGTTCACCTGCAAGGTGTATTTCTTCCAAACTAAAAGGATTGGGCAAATATGTTGATGTCACTTTGCTTTTCTTAACTAGCATTCACAAAGCTAGTGTGTTTCTATAACTCAAATGCTGGTATGTTGAGAACCGGTCTTAACAGGAAGAGGGAAGGTGAAGGAGTGTTTAGTCTCAACAGCAGTCCCTCACTACCCAAAGCACTCTCGGCATCCAGAGAGAAAGAGAGCTAGAGCGATGCACCGAAAGACAAGAACCAACACAGATTGAATAAATCGGCATACTCCCTGGGGTCCAATCCAGGACACCATTCCTCTTTCTCTAAGCCTAGGAGAAGTTTTAAGGATTTGTGCTTTACAAATGGCTTAAGAAACACCAAGGTTTCAAGGCTTCTTCGCAAGGGCCAATTGTGACTTCATTGAACCTTTTGTGGCTTAAGAGGAAATAGAACCCTCCTTTTCTCAGCTTCATCCTTCCTCATTGGAGGAAACCCAATGGGTCATTTGTTACATAAATGTTTAATATCACTAATAATCTGAGAAAAAATAGGACAACATGTCTTTCATCTGTTCATTTAGAGGGAAAATACAAATAACAATTTCTAATTTGGGCCAGAATGTGGAGAAAATGGTGCCCTCAACCCCTGCTCATTCTGCAAACTGCCACAAAAGTTTTAGAGGGTATCTTGATAATGTGTATCAAGAACCGTTTTTTTCACCCAGTGGGTCCACTTCTCTAGCGGGTTCAAGAATACTCTATTTATTTATTTATTTATTTATTTACTTTTTAAAGATAGAGTCTTACTCTGTCACCCAGGCTGGAGTGCAGTGGCACAATTACGGCTCACCACAACCTCAACTGCCCAGACTCAGGCGATCCTCCCACCTCAGCCTCCCAAGCAGCCAAGAATGCAGGTGTGTGCCACCTTTTTTTTTTTTTTTTTTTTTTGGTAGAGATGGGGTCTTGCTATGTTGGCCAGGCTGGTCTTAAACCCCTGGCCTCAAGCCATCCTCCCTCCTTAGCCTCCCAAAGTGCTGGGATTACAGGCATGAGCCACCATGTCTGGCTGACACCCTGTTTTACTAAAGGTACAAGTTCTTTGTATTTTTCCTCACTTTATGAAAGAAGTCCATTTCTAGCTTTCAGTGCATCAGTACATTGGAAGAATCCAGAATGATTGACACTGCACTGGAACCCTCCCAGTTCCTCAGGAAATACTTTGACATATCTGTTTACACTTCCTGGAGTCAGGCTATTCTAACGGCATTCCTGCCCTGGTTCCTATTTGTGTAAATCAGTTCCTTCCCAAGAGGACTTCATTAATTCCCTCATCTCTTGCCACCCCTCTCTTTTCTAGGATCCTTTCTTATTTCCCATATAAAGATGCTGTGTTCAAGAAATTACAAAACACTGCATAAAGAAAAACATGGGGCCGGGTGTGGTGGCTCACGCCCTGTAATCCCAGCATTTTAGGAGGCCAAGGCTGGCAGATCACTTGAGGCCAGGAGTTTGAGACCAGCCTGAGCAATACAGTGAAACCCTGTCTCTACCAAAAAAAAAAAAAAAGAAATACAAAAGTTAGCCAGGCATGGTGGTACACTCCCAGCTACTCGGGAGGCTGAGGCAGGAGAATCACTTAAATCCAGGAGGTGAAGGTTGCAGTGAGCCAAGATCACAGCACTGCACTCCAGCCTGGGCAACAGAGTGAGTTCCTGTCTCAGAAAACAAAAGTAAAAGGAAAAAAGTGAGAGGAAAAAAGAAACAAATAGGCATTAAGACATTTCTTGGCCATTCAAACCTACCTTGAGAAATCCATAGTACTAGAAATCAAAGAGTGGATGCTTACCAAAGAAATGGAGATTAATGTGCTCTCTGGAAGGAACTCTCTTGAGTGATAAAAAGCATTCTGTATCTTGATTGGGTTCTGGTGACTTGGGCATATAGGTCTGACAAAACTCCTACAATGGTATACTTAAAATCAGTGCATTTCACTGCAGGTAAAACGTTACCTCAGTAAGGTACTTCAGTAAGAATAAATTACTCTGAGCAACTTCTGGAAGCTATGCTGTCTGCAACTTCAAGATTTCACACACGACAAGTTAAAAAAGGCCAAAATGTTCCAGCCTAGTGGGCAGATGGGTTAACCCCACTGCAGCCTCGGCTCAAATGCTGCCTTCTCTGTGTGCTTGCCCTGACTGACCAGGTGGACTCAGGCTGCCTCCTCAATGCCATCACGATGCACCGGATGAACTTCAGTACCTGACGGCACTGCTGGGTTTGTCTGCACATCTGCTTTTCATGGAGGCTGCCTCTCTTTGAAGGTCCAGGTAAGGGCTAAGAATTTGGTGACTGAATCTATAAACCCGGCAAGTTTCTGGCACACAGTAGGCACATAGTAGGTATTTTTGAGATGACTAAATGTAAGTCCCCATGAGGGAAATCATCAAGTGGACGGCAGTAGAGTAAGGTGACTCGGGAAGAGGGTTGAGGCAGAAGAGGAAATGCTAAGTAAATAAACAAGTACACACTGGCATGCAGATGAAGACACATCCTGTAGCAGGTTCCAACCAAACAACTGCAACCAATAAAGCTTAAGACACTGAAGCAAGTTTCTACTGGAAGAAGAAATGAGTTCTGGTCCTTAAAATCCTACTTTTTAATGTTGTTAAAGCTATAACTTTATTTGTACTTTTATTCAACAAGCATTTAGCAGGCACCATGCCAAACACTCAAGCAATAAATAAGATACGATTCCTGCCCTCAGTTAGCTCATAGACTAATATAGAAAAACGAATAGAACCACACAATACAAAAAGAGAGATTTATGTGAGTAAGACAGGAGAGAAAGGAATGGGTGGGGCTGGAGGTTTGGCGATTTCGGGAAGGCTTCACATAAAGGTTGATTTTAGCTCAAGTGTGGAAGAATGAAGAGGCGTTCACTAGGTTACAAGGAATAACAAGTATTCCATTCATACGAAAACATGGAGGTGACAAAACTGCATTCTGTGCAAGGAGAAACACAAGCAACGGATTAGGGAGCATTTGTTGCTCTACCATCAGCATCCATTTAACTGGCACAACTACCAGGGGAGATTAAGAGGAAAAAACTGAGACCTACAGGATTTAAATAGCAGAGCCCAGGCCAGGTGCGGTGGCTCACACCTGTAATCACTATGGTAAATCTTTGTTAAAAACTGTAGTATTACAAAGCAATTCTTATGCTAGCTGCTGCAGCTAAAATCATTGGAAGACTCACAGTACAATTCCTTCACAAGCAACCCTTTAAAATGATTTTAGCTGCAGCAGCTAGCATAAGAATTGCTTTGTAACACTACAATTTTTAACAAATATTTACCATAGTGTCTTAATATCTGTTGATTGAAATTATATATAATTACTAAAAATACTTCCATTAGCACCAAAGGCAAAAAAGTTAAAAGGTGGTGAACAGCACATCCCCGAAGGATAAAACTTGGGGCAGGTGGAGAAACAGACCAATTAGAAGTGAGGAAGGACTCATATTCTAGTGCCAGACTTGGCAATGAGCTCAGGTTGGCATCCCTTACAGGGTGACAGCAATACTGAAAAAATCCAATCCAGAGATAACAGGAAGGGCAGGTGAGCAGAAAGGTGGTGAATTAAGTTAGCCTGTTCTGCTCCAGCCATAAAAATTACTATTGTATTTGAACCTCAATCTAGAGAGCAACATTAACTTACAGACTAGAAAACTGACCAACCAATGCAAAGTGCTACATACCCCAGTTTCAGTCTCATTAGTATTTTGTCTGTTTACCACATGGCTTTCGGATGACCCAAAACAGAGAGACAAAGGCAACTATTAGGCATAGAAAATTAAAAGGTACTGCAGAAGAGGCCTAAAATTAGAGTCCAGGCTGTATTTTCCACCACTTCATCAGCCACTGCGTAGCCTTGCTAGAATCAAGCTTCTCCTCTGCCTTTGCCTTCAAACCATTACTTGGTTTTAAACTAGTGTTTAATCATAAACCAGCCCTGCTACATTATTAATGTATCAAACAGCCTTTCCAACTATGTAATAATCCAATATCATTATGTTGAGCGATCTTAAAGGGTAGCTTTCCTACATTTGCTTTGAATTGCAAAATTAGCATGAGTAGACACACCAATTTTTATATATACTCAAGTATATAAGTACAATTTGAAATAAGTAAAAACAAGATTCATAAAGTGATCATAATTGGCAGAATAACAACCACTAGCTCTTACCTCACTCTTCCTCCTCCACTCTAAAAAATAAACTTTGGTTGTGAGAATAACACATTAGCTACTAAAAATCACAGATAGAAAATGGAAATGACAAGGAGATGCTGACATGGAGTCCAGTCATCATTCAAAACTTTACAAGGTTATTGGAGTTGACTTTGGGGTATTCAAAGCTGCAGTTGTGAATATAAGTAGATTATATGTAATACAGATAGAATATATATTATAATACATATGTATATATGTACATACATATACAATATATACACTTAAAAACCCTCCTATATTTCAGTAATGTGTAAAGGAATAGGGCAAAATGTAGCAAGACTATCAGCAAGCAGGGGAAAGAATACTTTACAAATACACATTGGAATCAACCTTTTATCTTCAGATTAGGGGTTCTTAAAGAGGTTGTGATGATGACAGAGTCATTCATCCTGCTTCTTTTGGCAAGAACAATATTTTAAAATATGTGCTTTGGTGGCAAAGGCAAAGCTGACAAGAGAGAGAGATGTGGACACTGGAGAAACAAAATAGCCCTAACAGTGAGCACACTGTGGTCATTTCAAATGCCCAGAGTATACTAAAAGTATCTGAACATGTAAATTACTCATATATACACAATGAAGGCAAACATACTGCCTTGTTCCAAGTGGGATGAAAAAAAAATTTAATTTCATTAACTATATTAAAAGGATATGACAGTACCTTTAGGAAGATCCAGCTCTCTGCTAACGATGAACAAAATACATTATAGAGGTGCCAAATCATTGCTGATAAACACCTTTACATAGACTGCGATGAGAGTGAAAACAGACCACATGTAATATGCGCAATGATATCTTTTATCACAATACACTTTCCCCCCATTCATTACATACAAATTTCTTGGAGAAAACCTACATAATTATGAGCAAGCAGGGACAAAAAAGGAATTCATCGTTTTCCAAAATGTGCATACTAAAAAAAAAGGGAAGGGTGTGGAATCATTCCTATTCATGTTTCCTGAAGCAAATACAAAGCACGCAGATGCAAACTCCACACAGAAGCCATGTATGACCAAAACATGTCCCCACGTCTCCCCTTCTCCCTCCTTCACTCCCCAACACTCAAACACAAAATGGCAAGTTTGTTTTCTAAAATTATGCAGAACACACACTGCTAATGGAAAATTACAGTTGGAAGTCTTGGCTTTTCAAAGTTTATGAATGAGGGAAGTTATTTCTCTTAACTATATTGCTGGAATTTTTCCACTCTCATTTCAATTCAAAATACAGCGTTTATTCTTCTCTCAACTTCCCATGCCCCTCCCTTCACATCTTTCTAAGTCACCTTCAGACCAGCTCAAAGTTTCAATCTAAAAAGACACTAAAAGCTCATTCCTTAGACCTCCCTACTGTCCCGTGGTTAATGCTACTCACATTTCACATTCCTTTATTTAGCGTAAGAAATGTAATTTATTCTTTCTTTCCACACACATACATGTATTTCTTTAAGGAAAAATACACTATTTTCAAGTATTGTTCGCTTTGGAATTCTTAAACATGTAGTTTTTTCCGTGGAATAATCTTTAAGCCTAATTCGAAGTTTTAAATATGTTAACTAAACCAGCACGTGGCATCAATAACTCCTAAATGACTGCAGGGCTTGTGCACGCCACAATTTTCAGCAGTTGTTCCTGATTCACATCTGCTTGGAAGACTTTTGCCTCGTTTTAAAAGTCATCTTTTGCGTCCAGTGGAATAACGGCTAGAAGTCCTGATGTTAACCTTCTACAGATAAATGTAGCCCCAAGGCGTTAATGAAGAGACCCGCTCTTTTTCAGGGTGAAAGAAGGGAATGGAAGATCTTGTCTGTGAGGCACAGCTGGGAGGGTAACAGCTCTTCAGCGAATGATCCTAGGATCTCAGCCTCATCAAAGCCGAAAATGAAAAAGCACATGCCCCGGCCCCTACCCCCTGGGCTTGGATGCGGCCCCAGAGAAATCATCCTTCCAGGTGGGCCTTCGGTGTGTTACCTCCTCCACCTGCCCTCCCACCCACCCTTCTTTTCCGCTCCCCCCCTCCACACTGAATACACTGGCTTCTCAGGTATAAGGTGAGCATCCCCACTTCTAGGCACCCCGAGGGAATGCACCCGAGAACCCTGGCCCAGCTCTGCACCGCGCGCTCTGGGCTGTGCCCCGCAGAGACGCCCCGGGCGAGCCAGGGCGGACTGCGCTGCTCCTCCGGGACGCGCGATGCCGGCAGGCGAACGCCCACCTCTGCCCTAGGAAGCCAGTGACACCGTCGGGGGGCGGGGGTTAGGGCAGCGCCAATCTAAGCGGGACATAAGATGCAGGAGCGGCAGAACCCGCAGAGTCCCCAAAAGTGCACAAGCAAACCAGCTTCTTCACGCCGGCTGGGTCGCCGAAGGAGGCTAAAGTGCAGAGTGACTGGGGCTGCAGTCACCTCGCGACGACCGCCCCGAGGCAGTCAACACCTGCGGAAGGGAAAGCAGTGAAAGGCACTCACCTCCACCCATCTCTGAGCCTCGGCGAACGCCACGGAGCAGTTGGCCTCTGCCTCCTCCAGCCCTTCCATGGCTAGGACAAGGGAGGGAGAGAGAGACTCGGGATGCGTGGAGGGGAGGGGGTGTCCCCGCGCGTCTGGGCCCCACGGGCGGGGAGGGCACACGGGCCTCCCACAACTCCGGCTTCCGCTCCGGCTGCGAAGGCGCCGGGGCTCTAGTTCCCTTTGTTGCGCTCTGCAGTTCGTTAAGGTCTCGAACCTACACGAACGTGAAGACCTGGCTTTCTCTAAACTCCTGAAAGCGACCCAAGGCCCGCGGGGACCCGGGCAGTCAGGCAGGACGCGGGAAGCGAAGCGGGTGCCCAGCGGCAGCGCGCGGCACCAGCCCCGACGACAGTTTGGACTTCAAAAGTCGCAGCGCCGCCGCCGTCCTCCCCGCGGTGGCCCCGCCCCGGCCCACCCCACCGCCCTCCCGGGGCCCGCCGAGTCGCCGCTTCCGTCTGCCCCTCCCGTGGCTCCCCGGGCTCCCGGCCGCGGCCGCCTCTGTGGTCAGACTGTCTGGCCCGGGAGATGCCACAGTCCGCCAGGGGCCGCGGCCCGGGCCCCGCTGGGGTTCCCGCACAGCCCGCGGCTCCGCCCCGAGGGGATGCGCCCCCGCGCCCGCATCCTTCCCGCACCCGCCCGCCTGGCCCCTGCCCTCTCCCGGGCCCCTGAGAGCGGCGCCCCTCCCGGCTCGCGGCCGCCCGGCCCGCTTGACATACCAGGAATAGCTGCACACAATTGTACCTTTCCCGGCCAAGAAACCTCCCCCGCTGGGGAGCGCGGCCCGCCGCCCTCACCTGAGCCCCCGCCAGCCGAGCCCGCTACCCGCTCTCCCGCCGCGATCCGGCCCAGCTGCCAGGTGCGCGCCGTCCCCTCCCACGCTCCCCGCCCCCTGAGGCGGCCGGGCCCTCCCGGCGGCAGAGGAGGGTCGTGGCCTTGGCACGTGCTGACGCTTCCCCCCGGCGGAGTTCGGCCCCGCTCCGCCCGGCTTCCAGGTGGGTGCGGTGGAAGGAGGGTCCCTGCTCTTCCACCCCGGCTCGCCGCTGAGGGTTCGAGCAAGCTGGAGGGTTGCTTGCATTCCCCACTTCCCGCCCGCTCAGCCCAGTTTAGGCCGTTTGATGATCGCCCTCGCGCTGAGCGTCAAAATTCCCACCCTTCGTGGTTTGAGGACACTCAGGGGACAGCGAGGTGGCAGGTTATGCGGTATCCGCCGCGGCCCTGGGTAGGTGTGCAGGGCCGGGGGGTTGGGGGGGGGCGGGAGGCACACGGGTCGGCTTGCGCGGGTCTTTTTCACACCAGTGCTCAAATCAGGTCTCCGCAAAGGAGCCTACTCATCTGTCTGAGCTCCCTGGTCCCTCACTCCACGCTCCTGAGGCACTATCCAGGCCACAGGTTGATGGCGTCATCTTTGGAGGAAGATAAAGGCCGGTTCTTACTCTGCTGAAACGAAAGCAAACTCTTGTTCTTATTTTTCTGGTTGTTTTTATGAAGAAAAACGTCAGATACAGAGCAGAGACTAGTAGAATACTATCTAAAACCTAGCGTCTGTATTTAACAACTGTTTGCCTTTTGCCTTATGTATCACCTTTTCTGCTGGAGGGTTTTATTTTTTAATTTTTTAAATTGTATTTACTTTGTTTGTTTTTGTTTTGTTTTGTTTTGTTTTGAGATGGAGTCTCACTGTTGCCGAGGCTGGAGTGCAGTAGCACCGTGTCGGCTCACTGCAACCTCTGTCTCCTGGGTTCAAGCAATTCTCTTGCCTTAGCCTCTCGAGTAGCTGGGATTACAGGCGCCCACCACCATGCCCAGCTAGTTTTTATATTTTTAGTAGAGACGGGGTTTCACCATATTGGCCAGGCTGGTCTCGAACTGACCTCAGGTGATCCACCCACCTCGGCCTCCCAAAGTTCTTGTTTGTTTGTTTGTTTTTGAGGAGTCTCGCTCTGTCGCCCAGGCTGGAGTGCAGTGGTGCAATCTCGGCTCACTGCAAGCTCCGCCTCCCGGGTCCACGCCATTCTCCTGCCTCAGCCTCTCGAGTAGCTGGGACTACAGGCGCCCGTCACCACGCCTGGCTAATTTTTTTGTATTTTTTTTTTGGAGAGACGGGGTTTCACCGTGTTAGCCAGGATGGTCTCGATGTCCTGACCTCGTGATCCGCCTGCCTCGTCCTCCCAAAGTGCTTTGATTACAGGCGTGAGCCACCGCCCCCAGCCGTTCTTGTTTGTTTTTTAAGTTTTTTAAGAGACACCTCTGTTGCCTAGGCTGGAGTGCAGTTGCGCCATCATAGCTCCCCGTGACCTTGAACTCCTGGGCTCAAGCGATCCTCTTGCCTCAGACTCCCAAGTAGCTGCGACTACAGGCAAGTGACACCACACCCAGCTAATTTCTGTATTTTTTGTAGAGAGAGGGGTCTCACTATGTTGTCCAGGATGGTCTCAAACTCTGACCTCAAGCAGTCCTCCTGCCTTGGCCTCCCGAAGTGCTGAGCCTGGTGGAGAGTTTTAAAGATAGGAGATTTCACCCCTAAATGGTACAATATACATATCATTTTTAAAAGGACACTCTCCCACTTTGGGAGGCAGAGGCGGGTGGATCACAAGGTCAGGGGTTTGAGACCATCCTGGACAACATGGTGAAACCCTGTCTCTACTAAAAATCCAAAAAAAAAAAAAATTAGCTGGACGTGGTGGCACTATTTGGGAGCCTGAGGCAGGAGAATCGCTTGAACCAGGGAGTCAGAGGGTGCAGTAAGCCAGGATCACACCACTGCACTCCAGCCTGGGGACAGAGCAAGACTCCGTCTCAAAAAAAAAAAAAAAAAAAAAAAAAAAAAAAAAGGAAAAGACACGTTCCTACATAAACATAATGCTATTTTCACACCTAACTAAAACTAACAATAATTATCAACTCATATCAAATTCTTCCAACTGACCCAAAAATGTCTTTTACAGCTGACTTACTCAGACCAGGATCCAATCCATGACCACCCATTGCATTTTAGCACATCTTTTTTTAACCCAAAAGAGACTCCTCCTCCTCCACACTCCCCCTTTTTTTGGAATGACATTGCCTTATTGAAAAAACCAGGCTGTCTTCTGGATTTATCTTAGGCTTCTTTGTGGTGTCTTCAACATATTTCTCTTCTTTCTGTACTTCCTGTGCTCTGGAAGTTAGCTCTAAAAGCTAGATTGGAACCTATCTCTTCTGAGTAAACAGTTCACCACCCACATTCTTCCGGATTGGGGTGATGGTTTTTGTTTGTTAGGCTCATTTTTGTTCAACTACTTTTTATTGGCACTATCTCTAGTCTGTGGGTCCGTTTAGAAAAGCTGATGAGCAAGCTTCAGGAATACAACTGTTACTGCTGAAAGGGAGGCCACTGACTGAACCATCTCTTTGCCTCTTGGCTGCACTCTGATCAGGCCAAACCCCAAAAGAAAATGGAATGATGAAAGAAAATGGAAAGATATTTCTCTCTTGTTGGCTATTCAAAAACTTTTAAGTGCGGCGAGGCACAGTGGCTCACACCTGTAATCCCAGCGCTTTGGGAGGCCGAGGCGGGTGGGTCACTAAGCCAGGAGTTCAAGACCAGCCTGGCCGACATGGTGAAACCCGGTCTCTACTAAAAATACAGAAAAAGTTAGCCAGGTGTGGTGGCAGCCACCTGTAATTCTAGCTACTTGGGAGGCTGAGGCAGGAGAATCACTTGAACCCGGGAGGGCAGAGGTTGAAGTGAACCGAGACCACGGCACTGCACTCCAGCCTGGGCAACAGAACGAGACTCCATCACAAAAAAAAAAAAAAAAACTTTTAAGTAATTAGTGAATACCTCATATGTGCTAGATGTTATAAGTGACACAAAATTTTAAAATTCTAGACGCTGAATCCTCTGCACTATTCAGTCCAGTAGGACATTCTGCAAGCTTCACAAGAATTATTATTATTAGAGTTAATATATACATACATTACACTATTTAAAGCTGCTGCTGTGTAACTAGCTTTGGGGGCGGCAGCCCAGAATGTTAAGAAGTGCACAGCCTTGGGGATCTGAATGCCTTACAATATTAGCAAGCTACCAGAATCACTAAGCTTCAATTTCTTCATCTGAATAATGGATAATACTTCAAAGGATTGTTGTGAGAATTAAATATGATGGTGGATATAAAAGCCCAAGGCATTGCTTAGCATAGAGTAGGCACTCAATAAATGAAGGTTGAAGGTTATTTCCCTTTGGTCTCTGTTTCTAACAGTGTGTCAGATTTTTCCTAAAAAATGGAGATTTCATGTATTTGTTCAAATAGTTATATGGAAAGGCTGGAGGGTTTTGCAAATCCTGTTTCAAGTCAGCTCAGGCACCAATCACTGCTTGGCCTCTTTAATGTTGAAAGTTTGCAACTCAGAAGACCCAAATATAATTCTTTCCCTCCTAATATCAGTCATTAGAATGTTTTACCCTTCTGGAAAGATTTCTACAGCTCTATAGAGAAAGGTACAGCACCTGCCTTAGGAGTTTGAGATGAAATTCACAACAATAAAACATCAAAATTTGTATTTATTTTTCAAAGGAATTTGAGATACCTTTCAATATTTAAAAATGTGAAACAGTACAATTGTCATGTATTGATGCATTAGTGATGAACTCTTGATGGGAGAAAGGGGTACAATCTTTCTGGGAGGTCACTGGGCAATAAATATAAAAAGTTTTTCAAATGCCCACACTCTGTCCCAGCAATTCCACTTCTTGGAATTTATACCAAGGACCTAAGCAAACATATATGCACAGAATGAGTAACGGCGGTAGACACAGAGATGCCCCATAGGAGTGTCATATGAGGACTTGCTTCACAGGAGGACTTGCTACTTGCTGCCCAGCCTTGGAGAGTGTGGTCAACAGATACCCCCAGCTATCAGCTCCTTCAAAGTTGGCCTCAGCTGCAGAGTGCAGCCTCACGTGAGGTCCTTCCCCTCCCAGGACAGCCCTCATCTGGTCAGTGAATGACTTAAGATTATAAAAGCCCAGCCATTTCCACCCAATGGGACAACACTGATAGGCCTTTACAGTAGACCCTGGGGTCTGCTGAGGCTGCAGGACTGTACCACAGTTCACCTTCTCCCTCACCCACCCCTGCTTCTTCCCTCTTCCTTTCACAGGGATCCAGCCCTAGTTAATATCTTATACCCCCAATGCCATTTCTGTCAGCTTCTAAAGACTCAACCTGTGATGGCATCAAGCATGACATGTTAAGAATGAGAATCCCAAAGCTACCAAAACCCCCAACAATAGAGATGATGGAGTAAATTATGGTTCCTCCATAGTGAGATATTGTGCAGTCATTAAGAATGTAAAAGGAGGCCAGTTGCGGTGGCTCACACCTGTAATCCCAGCACTTTGGGAGGCCAAGGCGGGTAGATTGCTCAAGCTCGGCAGTTCAAGACCAGCCTGGGTAACATGGTGAAACCCCTACTAAAAATACAAAAATTAGCTGGGCATGGTGGCACGTGCCTGTAATCCCAGCCACTTGGCAGGCTGAGGCCTAAGAATTGCTTGAACCCGGAAAGCAGAGGTTGCAGTGAGCCAAGATTGCACGACTGCACTCCAGTCTGGGCAACAGAGAGAGATTCTGTCTCAAAAAGTAATAATAATAATAATAATAAAAAGTAAAAGGACATTCAGTGGCACAGGGAAAGAGTTAAAATATATTGCAAAGTGAAAAAAGGCAGGCCAGGCACGGTGGCTCACGCCTGTAATCCCAGCACTTTGGGAGGCCAAGGCAGGTGGATCACCTGAGGTCAGGAGTTCGAAACCAGCTGGGCCAACATGGCAAAACTCCGTCTCTACTAAAAATACAAAAAAAAAAAAGAAAAAAGAAAACAGGCAGTGTATAAAGCACCTTATCTGGGTTTGTATTTTTTAAATGTTTAATTTTGGCCACATAGAACAATTTGGGAAAAACATCACTGAACTTTTAACAGTGGCTATTTCTTTTTTGTTTGTTTTGTTTTGTTTTTTGAGACAGGGTCTCACTCTGTCACCCAGGCTGGAATGCAGTGGCACTCATTTCAACCTCAGCCTCCCGAGCTCAAGTGATCCTCCCACCTCAGCCTCCCGAGTACCTGGGACTACAGATGCATGCCACCATGCCTGGTGTAATTTTTGTATTTTTTGTAGAGACGGTGTTTCATCATGTTACCCAGGCTGATTGCAAACTCCTGAACTCAAGCAATCCACCCGCCTCAGCCTACCAAAGTGTTGGGATTACAGGCATGAGCCACTGTGCCCAGCCGCCAACAGTGGCTATTTCCAAGTGGAGATTTTGTACTTCTCTCTTTTTTCCAAGTGTTTTTACAAAAGACATGTATATTACTTTTATAAATGAGAAAATCTGTATGATACAAAAATAAAACTGGGTTTCCATATCTACAGGTTCTATATCTGCAGATTCAACCAACTATGGATCTGGGTGTAGGGAGTAAGGGAAACAATGAAAAATTACAACAATTAAAAATAACACAAATGTTAAAAAACACAGTATAACTACATAGTATTTACATTGTATTAGGTAATATAAGTAATCTAAAGATGATTTAAAGTATATGGGAAGACTGTGTAGGTTTTATGCAAATACTATATCATCTTATAAGAGGGACTTGAGAATCTGTGGGTTTTCGTATGAACAGGGGTCCTAGAACAAATTCCCCCAAATCCTGAGGGATGACAGTATGTCCAAATTTGACTTCTACCTCATCCCACAACCTTCAATCCCCTCCTGCCTTTCCTGATTTGGTAAATGGTACCATGCCTAAAATTTGAGGGTCATGCATGACTTTTTGGTCTCTCATGCCAACTCCATTCCCTGTCTTGTCAATTTTATTTCTACTACCTTAGTTAAGTCTCTCATTAGCGCTCAGCTAGATTTCAGAAACAGTGATGACCTTCTTGAAATCTAACTCTTAAACCACCAACACACTCCCCACTCCTGCCCCAATTAACCCCTCTTTAAAGGACTCCCAGTGGCCTTTAAAAACCATCTGACAATTGCCAGCACATTAAGTGGTGTCCTTCAGGATCTGCTCCTTCCCGCTTCTCTAACCACGACTTGACCTGTGCTTCTCCCTTTTCCAGAAATGTGTTTCTCTCCCTTCCTTTGCCTTGCTTTCTCTTACCTATTCTTCCAGGCTCAATTCAGGCCTCTTCCTTCTCAGAAATCAAAAAGCTTAGCAGATCCTCCTGAGCGAGGTGAGGCATATCTTCTTTATGCAATCATAGCCCCTTTCACAAGGTATTATATTGCCTCTTTTCCTCACTGAACCATAAGCAATTTAAGAGTGCCTGGCTTGGTGCCTGACACATATCTAGTATTCAACAACTGTTTATTAACTGGAGTGTGTATATGTAAAACCTATAACTTAATGTATAGAATTAATAAAGCATTGATAACAGCAGAGTAGAAAATATGATTGCTTAGTGCCACTGATACAAGAATTTCCTTACAGGAGGGTCTCTCAACAGAAAGGCAATTGACAATCTGGGTCAGATAATTCTTTGTTATGGGGATTGTCCTGTGCATCATAGGATGTTTAGCAGGATCCCTGGCCCCTACCCACTAGAAGCCAGCAGTTTCCCTGTAGTAGAAGTAATAACCAAAAACGTTTCCAGACACTGCCAGACGTCCCCTGGGGGCAAATCAGCCCCTGTCGAGGACAACTGTTCTACACAAAGAAACTGGCTTTGTTAGAAAATGCTTTTCTACAGTAAAAGTGAACCTTAGGCCCAAGTTTCTTGCAGCAAGTGGTGGGGTAGGGTGGAGAGGAGTTAGGATGAATTGGGCAGAAAAAGGCTACTCTGTGTTGTAAAGGAAGAAGGGATGGGGCTGAATGGTGTGTGGGCAAAGATTATAAGAGAAGAGGTCCTGCTGGCTGGAAATAATTGAAAGAAGAAACAGATATACTGGGAGTTCTTCTAATAAAAGAACTGAATTTTGTACTTTGATTGGTTATGATTCAAAAAAGTGTCTGCCCTTATAAGTTCAGAAATAACCAATATATGGATTATGTGTGTATTTCTCATGCTTATATGACAGCTTAGTTAACACAAAGAAGGACTCCTAGAAGGTAGATTAAAAATATGTTTAATAAGAATTATACCTATCCCATCTCTACCCCATTTCTACCCACAAAAAATATATCCTTCAGTGTCAGTAATAAAAAGATGTGATGTTGTCAGTACTTACATAATGGTATTCAGACAAGAAGGTTCAATTCCATACTTGGAAATCAAAGCCAGAGGAAAAGGAAGCCAAAATGTTACAGATAATGATTAAGAAATGAACATAAGAGGGAACACATGTATGCACCAGAAAGCAAAAGGAAAAAAACAAAGTGAATCCCATATCAGAACACTCCTCCAAAAAGAAGACAAACCTCCAGGAAGTTTCCAGTGCAGCTTTAGGATGATGAATGCTTCACCCAGTGGACAAAGGCAAGGGTCCTAAATTTGTCTTCTGAAGCTACTGGATTGTTAACTGAGAAGGGATAGATGAGAAGCCCTCAAGTTCTTATCGACCTTTGTCTCATGTACACAGACATCTCATTAAGAGATCAACTGAGACGGTAACTTTCAAAACATGGGACCAACCCCATAATTTGAAAAGCAGTTGGTTTTCTTCCTACTATAAAGATCTTAAGAGCTTTTTTTGAGGTTTTTGTGTTTTTTTTAACAAGTAGAGGGGTTTCCTATCATTGAACTAAAATCATTTCACATAAATCCAAGACCTTTTTTAAAGGTCCCCCATTCTAGCTAGAATTGCAAAACCACATGATAATTCTCTAAGTGATAGCAGTGAGATCAAAAGGACCTACCCTAGAATTAGCTTTAAAATAAACTATTGCAGCTTCTGGGAAAGAGGAAGGAGAGAATGTATGTTTACTAAGCTTCTCTTCCTGAAGCCCATTAAACGAAAAAAAAATAAAGTCTGTGTTTTCCCTAGGATATCTTTAGTAAGGATAATCAAAGATAAAAATAGTCAAGTCCAGTTTTCCCTAAAATACATTTATTTGTGTGTGTGTGTGTGTTTGTTTATGTTTTGGTAAAGAATTTCCACCTGATCTCTCATTAACTTTATTTGGTAAGAGAAATAACCTTACTATCAATTCAAATTGTTTTGCTAAAAAGGCAGGGAAAAATATTTAAGCACAGTATGCACTATATTATTAATACAGATACTCCTCAACTTATGATGGGGTTACTTTTGATAAACCCATTATAAGTTGAAAATATTGTTAAGTATTTAACCTACCGAACATTATAGCTTAGTCTAGCCTCCTTAAACATCCTCACAACACGTACATTAGCCTACAGTTGGGCAAAATCATCTAATGCAAAGCCTATTTTATAATAAGGTGTTGAATATCTTATGTAATTTATTGACTACTGTACTGAAAGTGAAAGAATGGTTGTATGGATACTCTTAAGTACGGTTTTGGCTAAATGTGCATCTCTTTTGCATCATCGTAGTCAAAAAATCGTAAGTTGGAGGACCATCTGTACTTTAGAATCGTAATTGCAATTCTTGTTTACATTCTGAAATTGGACTCAGAGAGGAAACAACCCATACATTAGAGGAAATTTATACTTCCTATAGAAGTTTAAACTACAATTTTTATAATAACCCCTTCATTCCCCTATTCTATGACTACAAGGTGGATAGCAGTAATATTTTAGCTTCAAAAAGGAAAGAATAGTACCTATGGTTAACAATAATGTATCGTACACTTAAAAATATATTGGCTGAGTGCGGTGGCTCATGCCTGTAATCCCAGCACTTTGAGAGGCTGGGGTGGGCGGATTGCTTGAGCTTGGGAGTCCGAGACCAGCCTGGGCAACATGGCGAAACTTCGTCTCTACAAAAAAATACAAAAATTAGCCAGGTGTGGTGACGTGCAACTCTGGTCCAAGCTACCTGGAAGGCTGAGGTGAGAGGATGGCTTGAACCTGGGAGGTAGATGTCACAGTGAGCTGAGATTGTGCCATTGCACTCCAGCCTGGGTGACAGAGTGAGACCCTGTCTCAAAAAAATTTATATATATATATATATATATATATGTTAAGAGGGTAGACAATATGGTTTGGCTGTGTCCCCACCCAAATCTCAATTTCAATTGTATCTCCCAGAATTCCCATGTGTTCTGGGAGGGACCCAGGGGGAGGTAATTGAATCATGTGGGCCGGTCTTTCCCCTGCTATTCTCCTCATAGTTAATAAGTCTCACGAGATCTGATGGGTTTATCAGGGGTTTCTGCTTTTGCTTCTTCCTCATTTTCTCTTGCTGCCACCATGTAAGGAGTGCCTTTCACCTCCCACCATGATTCTGAGACCTCCCCAGCCATGTGGAACTATAAGTCCCATTAAACCTCTTTTTCTTCCCAGTCTCGGGTATGTCTTTATCAGCAGTGTGAAAACGGACTAATACAGTAGATCTCATGTTTACCACAATAAAATTTTCAAAAACATTTTTTAAAGGAAAGGATTAAAGAGTACAGGACTGACTGGCCTGGAGATAAGAGACCAAGTTGTATTCCTAGATTTACCATTATTGTTAATCTGGGCCTCCATTGTAAGAGCACGGTGATCTTAAGCGAACCTCACCCTCACCTCTACACAATGTGAAGAAACCTTACAAACAGCTATGAAATGAAGTTCTTGGCTGGTCTTCACAGCTTCAGCATGGCCTTGAAATCTTTGTGTGTACCAAGACAGGTCTGGTACTTCCTCAAGAGCTGAAAATAATTATAGGAGAAAAGGGAAGCCTTAGAGCCAGCTCCATCAGAAGATTCCCTATGAAACAAGGTAATGGAGTTTCCCTGAACATGAAGATCCGTTCAGAATGCTCATAAGGATCATGAACAACACCAGATGATCTCTAAAGTAAACCATCAAAGTCTCTCCCAAGCTCTTGGACTAGGAATGTTCTATCCATGACTCTACTATAAATCTCTTTGGTCTTCGTGGACAGAAATAGACCAGTGAAGCCAAACTACTCCAAACTCACGTAACTGAAATTCCAAAAAAGCAAATCTGTGACCCTAAGGCTTTGTCTGGACAGAGGGAGAAGACATCTATCTACAGCTTCATTTATGCTTACTGAGAAAATCAACTGGAGAGGAAGCCCTGCCTAAGACTTTAATATGAATCAAAACCACACACACACACGCACATGCACACACACACACACACATGCACACACACACGCATCTTCTGCTGGACCTTTACATACTCAAAGGGCTATCAGCCTCTATTATTTAAAGAAGTGCTGTCATAGTCTCTATTTGACTTCTGCGGAGATAGGTCTCTGGGCGTGGTCTAGATAATCAGAAGAATATGAGAAGAAAGGCCAGAAATAATACTGCATAAATATAAAAGGCTATTTACTGTGGAAAAGAGAAATTCTTTGCTAGACATATTTGCCTTAGAGAAATGTCTCTGTCCTTTATTATGTGTTTAGACTGTCCAATCCTTGAGAATAACTGTTTGACCTTGGGAGATCTTGTGTGAATGTGTTTTATTCAAAAGGTACTCAGAGAAGACCAAAAGAAATCAGGAAGAATAAAAAAGGCCATGATTACTTCCTACTGGCTGAGAAACCTCAACACAGGCAGCATTTCTCATGCCGACCACCATCCTATATTGTTGTGCTATAGATATTCACCACTGTTCCCATCACTTCTACTACAACTCAGACTCTAGAATATGTAATCCTGTGTGGATCCTTGTGTCTAAGAGTGTTGATATGGTTTCGCTGTGTCTCCACCCAAATCTCATCTTGAATTGTAACTCCCACAATTCCCATGTGTCATGGGAGGAACCTGGTGGGAGGTAATTGAATCATGGGAGTGGGTCTTTCTTGTGCTGTTCCCGTGATAGTAAGTCTCACAAGATATGATGGTTTTAAAAACGGGAGTTTCCTGCACAAGCTCTCTTCTCTTGTCTGATGCCATGTGAGACACATCTTTCACCTTCCACCATGATTGTGAGGCCTCCCCAGCCACGTGGCACTGTAAGTCCATTAAACCTCTTTCTTTTATAAATTGCCCAGTCTCAGGTATGTCTTTATCAGCAGCTTGAAAACAGACTAATACAGGTGGGGTTTCTCTGAACATGAAGTTCTCATAAGTTCCAGAGTAAAAACAAGTCCTTCAGGTAGTGAGTAAAATATTCTTAAAGTAAGGGGGAAATTGGCCCTATGAAACTTTTATGAAAGGTGCTCTCTCCTACAAATGAGAGAAGGTGGACCTTGACATAGAGCAGAGAGGCTAGGAAGCTGGATAAAGCTGCAAAGCATCTAATGTTTTTGCCTTAGATTTTGGAAATAGTCATATTCAAAATACAGGTTTACAGTAGTGCTGAGCATTGCTGTATTCTAATTTTCTCCTGAAGTGTGGAAACCTTCAGTAAAGGTGGATACATAGCTCTACTTTATGGCACCTGGAGGGTATGCCAACACCCAACCAGAGGCAAAGTGCTACCTGGGAAGGATCACTGTCTGTCATAGATGAGGAGACTGAAATAGAAATTGAGAATTCAGCAGAAGCAAACCATTGAAGCAGAGATGGCTGGAGATAGGTACACTCTTGATAATCCATGGAGATACTGGAGGAAGACTGGGATCGTCATTCAAAGCATTCTATTTGAAAATTAAAGGAGGTGTAACTCCAAAAGGTTGAATATTTAGGAATACCCAAAAGACACCTGGTTACTATGCATTATAAACTGATTGTATTCTCCCACTAGTAGAACAGGCTGGGAAAAAGAGCATTACCCATCACATCACCTTCCTAGTTACACCACAGTCAGATTTCAGTAATTTTTATCTCCCCATAACATTTCTGAAAACAAATCTAAACTGGTAAATTTCAGCAGCCAAAGTTTTCATTGTTTTGAAAGAAAAATTTTACTTGATGATACCTAAAATAAATTACCAATTTAATTATTTTTTTTTTTAATGCTTGGTCAGGCACAGTGGCTCATGCCTGTAATCCCAGCACTTTGGGAGGCTGAAGTGGGTGGATAACTTGAGGTCATGAGTTCCAAACCAGCCTAGCCAATATGGAGAAACCCTGTCTCTACAAAAGTACAAAAATTTGCCTGGTATGGTGGCATACACCTGTAATCTCAGCTACTCGGGAGGCTGAGACACGAGAATCACTTGAACCCGGGAGGCAGAGGTTGCAGTGATCCTAGATGGCACCACTGCACTCCACCCTGGGCAACAGAGCAAGACTCCGTATCAAAAAGAAAAAAACGCTTTGGCCTTTCTGATTCTGCCTTAGAAAATACAGAAAAATATTACCTTAATGAGAATAGTCCTTCCTGAATTTTGTTCAGTCCTCAAAATTATATCTGTGTAAAAAGTCATGATTAGGAAAGTTAAAAAACCAATAGAGAAAAAAAATGAAAAGTAATCAACAAATATTTATTGAGCAACAACAAATATTTTACTGAAATTCCAAAGCATGATACTATTTAGTAGAGATGCCAAAATAAATAAATGCTGGTCCCCAAAAGAGTCAAACACAATTATATGCCCAATAAAATAGTAACAATATTTTAAGTTTAAATTTTAGAGGCACTTAGAATTATTTTTGCTTTTCTAGTGGTTTGCAGGAATTTCATATCATTTTTTAAATAACTGCAATATCAAATTAGTCCTTCATTTTAGTTTCTTCAACAAAATAATTTTATAGTAACATTTTGTGCCTGCAAAATTCTTTGCCAAAGAGTTATTTTGTTCATTAAGCCCTAGTGGCCTAAGAGAAGTTTATCGAATACTAAACCAAAAAAAGCTGGAGTTATTAACTTTAAGATCTGCTTTCAGTTGGTATCCTGATATATTCAGCCAATGCAATAAAACACAATAAAATCTTCTTATGCATAATGAAATTATTGAAAATCAAGACCCATTAGTATGCACTACACTTACTGCCAGATCTATTGAATATATCTAATGTCAGGTTAGGAGAGTGGTCGTAAATCAGTGTGACACCTGCCCTAAGCATCCATTTCTGGTTTGATCCCCTGAAAGAGCTCTAGACTTATAGTTCTTAAAGTACTTAAAGGCATTATCAGAGTAGAAACATTTTAATTATGAAGGTAGTACTTACAGACAATTACAAGATTTAGAAAAAGAATGAGAAAAGACTTTTCAAAGCAAATTCCAGCAGGACTTAATAATACTGGACACAGAAACCTAAAGTGGCTTTGAGTACCTCAGTTGATGTTTCTGCATGCACTTACCACCTTGTATGTCTTATGCTGTTATAATATTTACTACAACATGTCTTATACTGTTTTAATATTTTCTCCTACCAAGGCATATTCTACCAGTGCAAGAGATCAACAATGATTACAAAATTGGTAAGAAGGAGTTAAAAATTTCCAGTCTTGTGGTTACTGACAACAAAAGTTCAGGTTGAAAATGCCTGGGAGGGGGATGAATACCCCATTTTCCATGATGTGATTACTATGCATTCCGTGCCTGTATCATAGTATCTCATGTACCCCATACATATATGCACCTACAAAGTACCCACAAAAATTTTAAAAGAAAAAAGAGAAAAAACAAGAAAATGCCCGGGGATAGTCTACAAAGTTGACTTAATTTTATCTCAGTTGCAGTATTTACTTCTTGCCTTCCTACTGACCTCTTTTCCACCTACATGTGTTCCTAAAGAAAAGCCAAATGGAGATGCTCTGCCTTAGTTCTTTCAAAGTAATAATATAAAAGTATTCAAGGAACTATTATTACCTTTTTTGCTGCAGACTCTGTCCCTGAGATACAGCCAACCCACACAGATGCAGACATGAGCACATATCAGTTGCCTCCAAATTTCCAGAGCTCCGAGCTCTGTTCTCTGGAAGAGAACATCATAGGACATCCAACTGTAAAACGTGAAAATATGGCATATCCTAATTTTCTTCATAGCAGTTGTAATAAAAAAATTAAAATAGCTTTAGACCGTACGCATATATTGAACTTATTTGCACTTGCCCTATCACTGTAGCACCATATTGAAATTCATCAAAATTCAAATAGCTATAAATGAAACATGAATGGTAATAATAACTTTAGATGTCGAAATAATTGCTCAGGGTGATTTAGATTCTATAAACATAGTTATCAAAAAGAAAAACAGCATTCTTTGCCCCCAAGAGTAAAAGATTCACATAAAAATGTTTTCCTAATGAGCAGTGTGCTTGGGTATAGTATTATTACAGGAAAGATCAAAATTCCAATCATCCTTGGTAAATTGCATGTCTGCTAACTTCAGCTATTTTGGGATTTTTAAAAGTTAAACCATTTCCGAGTCACAGAAGAAATATGCACAGTTCCCCTGTGCATGGAAACAAAATGCAATCTATTCATTCCATCTCCTTATTTAAATTCTTTAGAAAATTAGGTGAATCTGATGATTTATGAAACAATCTTTGAGACTACTTTCACTATAGCTTATTGCAGTCTTAGCACGATGGTAATAATAGATAACATTTGTGACTGCTGGACTTTATGTACTTCATTTATAATTCTCATATAAAATGTACATGAGAATATTTTTGCTTAAGGTATTAATTTGCCTAAGACAACTCAGAGTAAGTGCCAAGAATAAAACCAGGTCTCACACCAAACTTTGAGCTCTACCCATGAAGCAATGACTTTTACATAATTGTTAGAGATCCTAATAATGTCTTTTTTTTTGTACAGCCACTATATTTTATGCCATAATCTCAATATCATATTCTCAATCAAGCACTGTGAGAACACAGAAATTCTATATTACCAAGACCAGAAGTTTCAAAGTGAAGCAATTTTCATAACACAGCCACTTAGTGGGAAAGCCACTTAGTGGGAAAGCTTATCAATTGGATATTTGGAAAATTATTTTTCTTTCTTAAAAAGTTATATCAGATGGGATCTCCAAACTCAATGCAAGAGGTGTGTATTTCTCCTGCCCAAGATTCACTTCCCCAACTGGGTTCTAGAAAATCACTATAAGTGTGACCCTGGGGCCAACAGCCTTAAGATTATCTGAGTGCTTGTTAGAAATGCACAATCTCAGACCTCACTTACCAGCTGAATCAGAATTTGCATTTTAACAAGACCTGGAATCTCATATGCTCATTAATGTTTGAAATGTCCTGCTACCCTACCCCACCCTAGGTTCCTAATTATTCCACTTCTTTCCTGTTTTCTTAATTTCTATTTGTTTTTATTTTTTTCCTCATATGAAAACATTATTTTTAAAAGTCGTCTGCTGATTCTGCACCCTCATTCCCCTCATTTCTCTTCTTTTCTCAACCAAGTGTCAGGAAGGAGGTTTCTATACTTCCTGAATCCATATCTTCTGTTCACTTCTCAACACACTGCAGTATAGTTTAGTCACCTACCAAATATCTGGCCGTTACTATGTGCCAAGAACTGTATTAGACTCTGAGGATAAAATGGTATACAAAAGACATGGTCCTTGTCCTCAAATTACTATCCTCAAAATCATTTTGATATAGATCACCACTGATGTCTTGAATTGTCAATTCTGGGAAGCACTCTTTATTCATTATCAATAGGAGAACACAGCTGTCCTCCTTAAGCCAGATATTGAAGAGATTTTGCAAAAATATAACAGTGCCACTTTTCTCACTAACTTTATTAAGAAAATATTTTTGGGGCCAGGCGCGGTGGCTCATGCCTGTAATCCCAGCACTTTGGGAGGCTGAGGCGGGCGGATCACGAGGTCGGGAGATCAAGACCATCCTGGCTAACACGGTGAAACCCTGTCTCTACTAAAAATACAAAAAATTAGCCGGGCGTGGTGGCGGGCACCTGTAGTCCCAGCTACTCAGGAGGTTAGGCAGGAGAATGGCATGAACCCGGGAGGCGGAGCTTGCAGTGAGCCGAGATCACACCACTGCACTCCAGCCCAGGCAACAGAGCGAAACTCCATCTCAAAAAAAAAAAAAAAAAATTTTATAAAAATGTTATTTATGTTAACATATGATAGGCTTGTTTTTCATTTTAAATGAACAAATATTCCTAAAAGTTATTTTAATTTCTAATAGAGATCCACAACTCTCTAAGCTGCTCAATAATTTTTAGAGTATAAGGGGCTCCTGATGTTAAAAAGTTTGAGAACAACTATGTTTCATATTAAAACCAGGTTGGTTGCTCAACGATATAGTTTGGATATTTGTCTCTGCCCAAATCTCATGTTGAAATGTAATTCCCAATGTTGGAGGTGGGGCCTGGTGGGAAATGTTTGGATCATGGGGACAGATCCCTCGTAAATGGCATAGCACCATCCTCTTGTTGCTGTCCTTGCACCAAAAGTGTGAGCTGTTGCAAGATCTGGTTGTTTAAAATTGTGTGGTACCACCCCCTCACCCTCTCTCTTGCTCCTGCTTTCACCATGTGATGTGCCTGCTCCCTCTTCACCTTCTGCCATGATTGTAAGCTTCCTGAGGCCTCCCTAGAAGCCTCTAAGCATTGCTATAGAGCCTGCAGAAGCTGTAGAATCTGCAGAACCATTAGCCAATTAAACCTCTTTCCCTTACAAATCACCCAGTCTCAGGTGTTTCTTTATAGCAATGCAAGAATGGCCTAATACACTCAATAAATCCCCAGTATCTCCATAGGCATCAACTCTAAAATGTATAATACGTATGAATAAGTTGCTCTAAACATTTTCTCTCTGATGTTTGATTAATTTAGCTAAAGAAGTCACTTTCAAGAGATCTGGAGAAGTAAGATGGCCAAATAAAAGCCTCTGCCAATCATCCTCCCCACAGGAACACCAAATTTAAGAACTATCTACACAAAAAAGCACCTTCATAAGAACCAAAAATCAGGTGAGCAATTACAGTATATTGTTTTAACTTAAAATCACTGCAAGAGGCGCTGAAGAGGGTAGGAAAAACAGTCTTGAATTGCTGACACCATCCTTCCCCTATTCCCCAGCAGCAATGAATCTGTATGCTTGGGGGAGGGAGAGTACAGTGATTATGGGACTTCGCATTGAAACTCAGTGCTGCCCTGTCACAGTGGAAAGCAACACTTGACTGAACTCAGCCAATGCCCACAGAGGAAGCATTTAGACCAGCCCTAGCCAGAGTGAATTCATCCATCTCAGTGGCTGGAACTTGAGTTCTGGCAAGCTTTGCCAGTGCAGGCTCAACTGCTCTGGAATCCTAAATAAACTTGAAAGGAGATCCAGGCATCAAAGCCTGGACTTCAGGGGCACATGACCTAGTGGGGGACATCAACCAGAGCAGCCAAAGGAGGGTTTGCAGCACCCCTCCTCCAAGCCCAGGGAGCAGAGCTCACAGCTCTGAAAAACTCCTTCCTTCCACTTGAGGAAAGGGAAGAGTAGAGGACTTTGTCTTACAACTTGGAAACCAGCTCAGCCACAGTAGGATAGTGCACAAGGTGGAGTCATGAGGCCCCCATGTAAGAAGCTAGCTCCCAGAGGACATTTCTAGACATATGCTGGGCCAGAAAGGATACTGTTGCCTTGAAGGGAAGACTAAAAAGCCCTTGGGCCCTGAATAATCAGCAGCAGTAGACAGGTAGTACATGCCATGGGCTTTGAGTGAGACTCTGAGATGTGCTGGCTTCAGGTGTGACCCAGCACACTCCCAGCTATGGTGGTATGAGGAGAGACTCCTGCTTCAGAAAAACAAAGGGAAGAGTAAAAGGGGTAGTTTAGGTACCGCTCAACCACAGTGGGATGGAGCACCAAGAGGGCTCTTGTGGTCCCTGATTCTAGGCCTTAGCTCTTGGACAGCATTTCTGGACCTGACCTGGGCCAGAGAGGAGCTCACTGCCCTGAAGGATAAGTCCCAGGCCTGGCAGCAATCAACCACAAGCTGATTGAAGAGACCCTCGGGCTTCAGTGAACATCAGTGGTAGCCAGGCAGTACTCACTATAGGCTTGGGGTGGTGGTGGCCACAGAGAGAGACTCCCCTGCCTATAAAAAGGGGAGGAAAGTGTGGGAAGAACTTTGTCTTGTGTTTTTTGTGCCAGCTCAGCCACAGAAGAATAAAGCACCAGCTGGATTTTAAGATTTCCAACTCCATGCCCTGGTCCCCAGATGGCATCTCTGGATCCACCCAGCACCCAGGGGCACTCACTAACATGAATGGAAGGACACAACCTGGCTGGCTTTGCCACCTGTTGATTGTAGAGCCCTAGGGCCTTAAGCAAACATAGGTGGTAGCCAGGTAGCAGTTACACCAGGCCTGGGGCAAGACCCAGTGCTGTATTGGTTTCAGGTCTGACCCAGCACAGTCCCAGTGGTGGTAGCCACAGGTGTTCTTGTGTTACCCATCTCCCAGCTCCAGGCAGCTCAAAACAGAGAGGCAGGGGAAGGCCATTTGTTTGGGAGAGAGTAAGGAAAGAGAACAAGAGTCTCTGCCCAGTAATCCAGAGAAGTCTTCCAGATCTTATCCAAAACCACCAAGGTGGTACCTCTATGAGTGTGCAAGAACCACAGTGTTACTAGGCTAATGCAGATATGGTTGCAGTGACCACTTAGATCACAACACCCAAGTCTCTTCAAATACCTGGAAAGCCTTTCCAAGAAAGGTGGGCGAAAACAAGCACAGACTCTGAACACTACAACGAATACCTAACTCTTCAATGCTCAGACACCAATGAACAGCCACAAGCATCAAGAGAATCCAGGAAAACATGACTTCACTAAACTAAATGAGGCACCAGGGACCAAGCCTGGAAGGGCAGAGATATGTGACCTTTCAGATAGAGAATTCAAAATAGCCGTTTTAAGGAAACTCAAAGAAATTCAAGATAACACACAGAAGGAATTCAGAATCCTATCAGATAAATTTAACAAAGAAATTGAAATAATTAAAAAGAATCAAGCAGAAATTCTGGAGTGGGGCCAGGTGCGGTGGCTCACACCTGTAATCCCAGCACTTTGAGAGGCTGAGGCAGGCAGATCGCTTGAGGTCAGGAGTTTGAGACCAGCCTGGCCAACATGGTGAAACCCTGTGTCTACTAAAAATACAGAAATTAGCCAGGCGTGGTGGTGCATGCCTATAATACCAGCTACTCGGGAGGCTGAGGCAGAAGAATCGCTTGAACCCAGGAGGCAGAGGTTGCAGTGAGCCGAGATCACCCCACTGCACTCCAGCTTGGGTGACAAAGTGAGATTCCATCTGGGGAAAAAAAAAAAACAGGCTGGGCACAGTGGCTCATGCCTGTAATCCCAGCACTTTGGGAGGGTGAGGTGGGCGGATCACCAGGTCAGGAGTACGAGACCAGCCTGGCCAACATGGTGAAACCCCGTCTCTACTAAAAATATAAAAATTAGCTGGGCATGGTGGTGGGTGCCTGTAATCCCAGCTACTCAGGAGGCTGAGGCAGGAGAATCACCTGAAACCAAAAGGCGGAAGTTACAGTGAGCTGAGATCGTGACACTGTACTCCAGCCTGGGTGAAAAAGCAAAATTCCATCTCAAAAAAAAAAAAAAAGAAAGAAATTCTGTAGTGGGAAAATGCAACTAACATACTGAAGAATACATTCTCGTAATAGCAGAATTGATCAAGCAGAAAAAAGTGTAGAATTTTTATTAGTTTTCTCTTTGCTTATTTGCTAGCTTGTTTACGCAATGAGTGTTAAGTTGTTATCTGTTTAAAATAATGAGTTATAAGATAGTATTTGCAAGCCTCATGGCTTGTAGTCTCAAACCAAAAAACATACAATGGATACAGAAAAACATAAAAAGCAAGAAACTAAAACATACCACCAGAGAAAATAATTTTCACTAAAAAGAAGGAACACAAGACCACAAAACAACCAGAAAACAAATAATAAAATGGGAGGTGTGAGTCCTTACTTATCAATAACAATATTGAGTGTAAATGGACTACACTCTCCAATCAAAAGACACAGAGTGGGTGAATGGATAAAAAATAAGACCCAACAATATGTTGCCTAAAAGAAACACACTTCACATATAAAGACACACATAGACTAAATATAAAGGGATGGAAAAAGATATTCCAGGCAAATAGAAACCAAGAAAGATCAGGAGTACCTACACTTACATTAGACAAAATAGCTTTCAAGACAGAAATGATAAAAAGAAACAAGGAGGTCATTATTTAACAGCAAAGGAGTCAATTTAGCAAGAGGATATAACAATTGTAAATATTTATGCATGCAACACTGGAGCACCCAGATTTACAAAGCAAATATTTAGACCCTAACACAATAATAGCCGGAGACCACAATACCCCTCTTTTAGCACTGAACAGATCATCCAGACAGAAAATCCACAAAGAAACATCAGATTTAATGGGCTCTGCAGAGCAAATGAACTTAACAGATATTTACAGAATATTTCATCCAACAGCTATAGTATACACATTCTTCTCCTCAGCACATAGATCATTCTCAAGGATAGACCGTTTGTCTTAAAACATTTTAAAAAAATGAAATAATATCAAGTATCTTCTCTGACCACCATAAAATAAAACTAGAAATCAGTAACAAGAGGAATTTTGGAAATTATACAAACACATGGAAATTAAAGTGTGTTCTTGAATGACTAGTGGGTCAATGAAGAAATTAAGAAGGAAATTGAAAAACTGAAACCAATGATAATGGAAACACAACATACCAAAAGCAGTACTAAGAGGAAAGCTTATAGCTCTAAGTGCCTACATCAGAAAAGCAGAAGAACTTCAAATAAACAATCTAACAACTATTCTTAAAGAACTAGAAAAGCAAGGGCAAACTGAACCCAAAATTAGAAGAAATAATAAAGTTTGGAGCAGAAATAAATGTATCTGAAACAAATAAAAAAAGATCAATGATACACAAAATCGGTTTTTTGAAAAGATAAAATTGACAAACCTTTAGCCAGACTTGCATAAAAAAAAGAGAAGACTCAAATAAAGACAGATATGAAAAAGGAGATATTACAACCAATACGCCAGAAATTCAAAGGACCATTAGAGGTTACTATCAGCAACTATATGCCAATAAATTGGAAAACATAGAAGAAATTGGTAAATTCCTAGACACATACAACCTAATAAGATTGAACCATGAAGTAATCCAAAATCCAAACAGACCAATTACAAGTAATGAGATTAAAGCTGTAATGAAATGTCTCCCACCAAAGAAATGCCCAGTACCTGGTGGCTTCATTGCTGAATTTTCCCAAATATTTAGAGAAAAACTAGTATCAATCCTATTCAAACTATTCCAACAATAAGGGGAGGTGGGAATAATTCCAAACTCTTTCTACCAGGCCAGTAATACCCTGATACCAAAACCAGACCAAAAAAAAAAAAGAAAGAAAGAAATAAAGAAAACTACAGGCCAATATCCCTGATGAACATTCATGTAAAAATCTTGAACAAAATACTAGCAAATCACATTTGACAACCCATTAAAAAGTTCTTTCATCATCACCAGGTGGGATTTATCCCAAAGATGCAAGGATGGTTCCACATATACAAATCAATCAATGTGATAAATCATATCAAAAGAATGAAGAAGAAAACATATGATTATTTCAATTGATGCTATAAAAGTATTTGATAAAATTCAACATCCTTTCATGATTAAAAAAATCTTTAAAAACTGAGTATGGAAGGAATGCACCTCAACATAATAAAAACCATATACAACAGACTCACAGCTAGTATCATACTGGATGGAGAAAAACTGAAAGCCTTTCCTCTAAGAACTGGAACATGACAAGGATGTCCACTTTCACCACTGTTATTCAATATAGTACTGAAAGTCCTAGCTACAGCAATCAGGTAAGATATAAATGGCATCCAAACTGGAAAGGAAGAAATCAAATTTTCCTTATTTGTAGATGATACAATCTTATATTTGGAAAAATCTAAAGATTCCATAACAATACTATTAGAACTGATAAATTCACAGTAAAGTTGCAGGATACAAAATCAACACACAAAAATCAGTAGCATTTCTATATGCCAACAGTGAACAATATAAAAAAGAAATAAAAAAGTAATCCCATTTACAATAGCTCCTAATAAAATTAAATACCTAGGAATTAACTTAAGCAAATAAAGATCTCTACAATGAAAATTAAACACTGATGAAAGGAATTGAAGAGGACACCAAACTATGGAAAAATATTCCATGTTCATGGATTGGATGAATCAATATTGTTAAAATGGTCATACTACCCAAAGCAGCCTGCAGGTTCAATGTAATCTCTATCAAGATAGGAATTACATTCTTCACAGAAATAGAAAAAAAAATCCTAAAATGTATATGGAACCACAAAGGACCCAGAATAGCTATCCTGAGCAAAAAGAACAAAACTGGAGGAATCACAGTACCTGACTTCAAATTATACTACAGAGCTATAGAATCAAAAGAGCAGAGTACTGTCATAAAAACAGATACGTAGACCAATGGAACAGAATAGAGAACCCAGAAACAAATCCGCACATCTTCAGTGAACTCATTTTTGACAAAAGTGCCAAGAACATACATTGAGGAAAGGACAGTATCTTAAGTAAATGGTGCTGGGAAAACTGGATATCCAAAGCAGAAGAATGAAACTAGACCCCTATTTCTCACTATATAGAAAATTCAAACAAAATGAATTAATGACTTAAATCGGGCTGGGTGTGGTGGCTCACATCTGTAATCCCAGCACCCTGGGAGGCCGAAGAGGGCAGATCACTTGAGGCCAGGAGTTCAAGACCAGCCTGGCCAACATGGCAAAAAACCTGTCTCTACTAAACATACAAAAATTAGCCGGGCATGGCGACGTGGACCTGTAATCCCAGCTACTCGGGAGGCTGAGGTGGGAGGATCGCTTGAACCTGGGAGGCAGAGGTTTCAGTGAGCCAAGATAGCACCATTGCACTACAGCCTGGGCAGCAGATCAAGACTCTGTCTCAAAAAAAAAAGACAGAGACAAATCTAAGACCCTAAACTATGAAACTATTACAAGAAAACACTGGGGAAACTCCAGGACATTAGACAGGGCAAAGATTTATTGAGTAATAAATACCTCACAACCGCAGGCAACCAAAGCAAAAATGACCAAATGGAATCACATCAAGTTAAAAAGCTTCTGCATAGCAAAGGAACCATCAACAAAGTGAAGAGACAACACATAGAATGGGGAAATATCTGCAAACTGGCCATCTGACAAGGGATTAATCACCAGAATATATAAAGAGCTCAAACAATCGGAAAAAATATTTAACAATCTGATTTTAAATTGGGCAAAAGATCTAAACAGACATTTCTCAAAAGAAGACACACAAATGGCAAATATGAAAAGGTGCTCAACATCACTGATCATTAGAGAAATGGAGATCAAAACTACGATGAGACATTATCTCACCCCAGTTAAAATGGCTTTTATCCAAAAGACAGGCAATAAAAATGAGGATGTAGAGAAAAAGGAACCCTCATACACTGTTGGTGGGAAAGTAAATTAGTACAAACACTATGGAGAAGAGTTTGGAGATTCATCAAAAAACTAAAAATAGGACTACCCTATAATTTAGCAATCCCATTGCTAAGTATACATACAAAAGAAAGAAAATCAGTATATTGAAGAGATTATCTGTACTCGCCTGTTTAGCGCAGCACTATCCATAACAGCCAAGATTTCAAAGCAACCTAAGTGTCCATCAATAGATGAAAGGATAAAGAAAACATGGTACTATACAGAAAGGAGTGTTATTCAGCCATAAAAAGAATGAGATCCTGTCATTTGCAACAACATGGATAGAACTGGCAGTCATTCTGTCAAGTGAAATAAGCCAGACACAAAGACAAAATTCTATGTTCCCACTTATTTGTGGGAGCTAAAAAATTAATTGAAACAATTAAACTCATGGAGATAGAGAACAGAATGGTGGTTACCTGAAGGTGGGAAGGGTAGTGAGGGAGTGGGGATGGTTAATGGGCACAAAAAAAAGTTAGAAAGTACGAATTAGTATTTGATACCACAACAGTGTGACTATAGTCAATCATTTAATTGTACATAACTAAGAGTATATGTGGACTGTTGTAACACAAAGGATAAATGCTTCAGGTGACAGATACCCCATTTACCCTGATGTGATGATTCCAAATTGGATGCCTGTATCAAAATATCTCATGTACCCCCTAAATATATACACCTACTATGTACCCGTGAAAACAAAAAGTTAAAGATTAAAAAAAAAAAAAGAAGTCACTTTCACTTGGCATTTCATGCACCATTTAAAAACAAAACAAAACAAAAAAAAACAGGAGATGCCTACTAGTCCTTCAAAAACTAAAAGCCTTCACTGGAATACTTGTAACAACTGACGTACATGCTTTAGTCTTCCAAAATGGGAAAAACGAGGTAAAAACTAAAACCATGAAGTAAATAGTTTGCTTTAAACATTCTTCAAGTTTATATTGCCCATAAGCCATGTTTTCTAAAGTTCTTAAAATCAGTACTTTTGTGCTCTTATCTTGAATACTTCAATGTACCTGATTATAGTACCAGAATGTGGCTATAAGAACTAATGTCTCTATCATATTAATATAAAAAATATTTAAGGTATTTGCATTTTGTTTTAAAGTCAACTCTTCAGAAGAATACATCTTTTAAGTTATACCCTGACCATGAAATATCATGTTTTGGTCTTGATGGCAAAAAATATGCACAGAGAACATTCCCTGTCATACATTCCCTGCACACTAGGATAAAATGTATATTATTTCTGTAGTGGTGGAAGATGGGAGGAACTTCTGGTTTCAAATACTTAGTATTCAGGGAGAATAAAGAAAATAACCCTGTGGAAAAGTACTTTCTTGGCTTAGCCACACAGGAAAATTCAGATGCAATTTTTTTTTTTTTGTCATCTTCTCCCACAGGTGAACTCTCAGTAAGCAATGCAACTTTTCATCAGACAGGTTTTACTACATTTTTTAAAGAACAGTCTAATTTACAACCTTTGCATGTGCTTCAAGTTTTTCATGTTTAAGATACAAATATAACCTCAAGCAATTTGTTTTCATCTTGTAGTCATAAAACATGTGCAGGACACAGAGATCCTTTAGCTCTTAAAGGACACACTATTAAACATAACTTATTTATCTGAATATCAACTATGTTTACATGTTGATAAAGAGTATAGTTCTGAACCAAATAATTAAATTGTGCCATTCATATCACTTAGCTGATTCTTATTTTAAATAATTCAAGTTATATTCATATCTACCTTGTAGATTATAAGAGCTACATTATATATTTCTAAGCAATTTTAAATTAATTTTGCAAAGTAGTTTTCAGTATAGGCCATATACATTTAGTGTCCCTAAACCAGGGGTTTCCTGATCAATTAGACAATAAGGAATTGCTCGTAATAGCCAGCCTTTGTCTTTATAACCTCCTATATAATATCTAGTTGTGGCCTCTGGAAAAATGTTGTACTGAGGACCCTCACCTATCAAGTAGGTAGAAGCAACAGACAGGTTCAGAACCACTACCCTAAACAAAGAAGTCAAGAGAAAGATTTAGAATAACTTTTATTCAGAAGGAAAACAAGTGAGAATATGCATGAAACTGAGGCATGTTAGGTTGGTCTGATCAACTGGCACCAGTGGCACAAGAAAATTAATGCCCTTCATCATGTGGAATCTTCTACAACACAATAGTTTATGTATTTTAAGGAGGTAAACTTTTGAAAATCAACAGAAGCAAAGGAAATGACAAAACATTTGCTGCTATCTGAAGAGTATATTCCACACTTGGTTTTTAGTAGCAATGTTGTTGAGAACACAAGGAAGCTCATTTTAAGATCTTACCAGGGAATCTGGTAACATTAACTATTAAACTTTATGTGTATATAAATCCCTCTAAATTAGTTCTAAAAACCTTATATAATGATTACAGTTTTTGTTTTGTTTTGTTTTGTTTTTTGAGACAGGGTCTTACTGTCACTGGGGCTGAAGTGCAGTGGTGTGATCTTGGATCACTGCAGCCTCCACCTCCCAGGCTCAAGCAATCCTTCCACCTCAACCTCCCAAGTAGCTGGGACCACAGATGCACACCACCATACCCAGCTAATTTTTGTATTTTTAGTAGAGATGAGGTCTCACCATGTTGCCCAGACTGGTCTTGAACTCCTGGGCTCAAGCAATCTGCCCACCTCTGCCTCTCAAAGTGCTGGGACTACAGGTGTGCTGGGACTACAGGCATGAGCCACCATGCCCAGCTGATTACACACTTTTCAAAGTGGTTTTACTTAACTTCAGTCATGGATTTAAATAAGATAGAGGATTTAAACCAAGGTTATTTGCCTTTTCAAGGTATGCATGTGTGAATGTGTGTACATATATATACATACACACATATATATACATATATATACCTACATAAGATTTACCTAAAAGAAATAAATTTCTATGAATAGGAAAGTTCTAAAAAAGTGATGGAAATATGCCTCTTTGCAATTCTTACCAGCACCAACAGAGGAATCATAAGCCCTATAATGCTTCTTTTGAAAGATACAGTAGTAGACAAACATTTATGTCTAAAAATACCTTTTAAGCTCTACTATTTTCATTAAATAAGCAGGTTGTATGTTATACACAGCCCAGTGATAAAGCTTATCAAGTAAGGCTTGCACACAAATCAAAGATGGAATAAAATAAATTTAAATCAGATTCGTTCAAATATTTTTTATAAGGAATCAAAGATAGTTTTCATTTAAGATAGCTTAAACTTCGACTTGCCATAGAATACAGGTAACTTCTGCTTTACTCACAAATGAACATTGAAAATATTCAGGTTAAGTATTATGGGGCTCATAAAAGCTCATCTGTTTCAGTAATTTAAAGCAAACCATTATACCCAGTGAAAGATGATGTTCTCAAAAGTCCACCAAGCAAAAACATTTAGTTCTAGTTCTCATTTTAGTTCTATTTTCCCCGCTATCACAGTCACTAACAGCAGTATACAGAAATAACCCACAACTTATCAACCTTAGTGTCTCCACGAGTTTTCACACAAAGTAAACTATTAATCTTTTCTACAAGTGCCAAGTTTTAAGAAAGTGACTAAACAAAGTATTGTAGGGAATAGAGTTGAGAACTAAAAGTTTACACATAAACCTAAGAGAGAAGCAAGAAAAGTTTTCAAGCTGTCTGTTCCACAAGGGACTACCACCTTAAACTGTGTGCCAAAGAAGGCTAGCTCTAAGTGCTGCTCCCTAAAATGTTTAGAAAATGTTGTTCATAATACATGGAATATTTTTTGAAAAAACTGAGGCATTCTATAATTGCCCCCCTCCAAATATACCTGTAACTTTCAAAAAAATTGTTTAACCCAATATTTTCAAGATACTTGACTTCAAATCTTTCTTACCCATTAAGAGTCCTGCAAAGTTAGTGTTTCTCACAGCATATTTTGAGAAACTATGTAAATTCTAGGTAATGTGCCATTGATTTAGGATCTATTAAGAAATCATATAATTAAGAGAAATCCAGCAAGGCAACAGGCAGAAAACTGCTTAGGAATGTTTAAAATATTTAAGATAACACAGAAAAGATAATGTAACAAGAATAGAATATGTGGGTCGTTATTATTGGTATGGTAAGCATCATCTGCATATACAGTCTATCAAATTGTTTCAGATTATTTTTTCATCCCTATTGCCAACATTTCACCCATGCCCTTTTCACTGTAGAATAATGGTAAGCTTAAATATCTTCCGAAGTTATTTTCCTCGTTATAGTCTATTTTTCTAATCTAGTGCTTCCCAAACTTAATTTATTGCTTATTAATAAGAAGAGATCTTGTTAAAAATGCTTAACTAATCTAATCTAGTGCTTCCGGTTTAATTTATTGCTTATGAATAAGCAGGGATCTTGTTAAAAGGTTTTGGGGGTGGGGTCTGAAATTTCCCATTTCTAAGAAGCTCCCAGGTACTATGATGCAACCACACTTGAGTAACAAAGATCTAATTCATTCTAAAAGCCACGCCTTACTACTCTTAACTCAATGAATTGTGCGTAAACATCTATATTCAATTACTGGTCAAAAACTTCATTCTAGACCAATCTGGTTTTTCTCCTATTATACTCATTTCAACCCAACCCTGGTTTTTTTTCTTAAGATAAAATGTATGTAAAGTACAGATTTTAAATGTACAATTCAGAGTTATGATAAATGCATATTCCAAGTAACCAACTACTACCTCCCCCTACTTTAGGTAAAATGCATATACAGTGAAGTACAGATTTTTAATGTACAAGTCAATGAGTTTTTATAAATGTATATACCCGAGTAATGGCTATTCCTCTCCCAAAAAGATATAGAACACTGTCATCACATCAACTCTGTGTTTTGGCCCAACTCTATAAATGCCCTTTCACTTTTCTACTGCCTTTCCACATATCCTTAAAGACTCAATTGAAGCCCTTCCTTCTTCAAAGCACAACCAAAATTCACTCATGTACCACCATCTAAATTTATTTATTATTTTTGAGACAGGGTCTCCCTCCATCACCCAGTCTAGAGAGCAGTGATACAATCATGGCTCACTGCAGCCTCAAACTCCTGGGCTCAAGCAATCCTTCCCGCCTCAGCCTCCTGAGTAGCTAGGACTACAGGCATATGCCACCATGTCCGGCATTTTTTTTTTTTTTTTTTCTTGTAGAGATGGGGTCTCGCTTTGTTACCCAGGTTGGTCTCAAATTCCTGGCTGCATGCCTCAACATGTTGGCATTACAGGCATGAGCCACTGCACCTGGCCTCTATCTAATCTACCATTTTTAAGGCCCAGCCATCATCATCCCACTGAACAACTACAGTGGGCACCTCACAGGTTTTTCTACCTCTATTCTTGCTCCCTTCCTCAATATATTATCCATGGAGTTGTCAGAGGGACCTTTTAAAATTATAAATCAAAGCAAGTTCCTGTCCTGCTTAAAATTCTCCAATGGCTTACCATCACATTTGCAATGAATCCAAATGCCTTTTCCTGTATCAAAAAGCCCCTACTTTTCTGACCTCATCTCTTGCTACTTTCCCTATTACTTTCTATGTTCTGGCCACTTGAACCTCCTTCCTGGTCCTACAATACAGCAAGATGTTCCTACTTTAGGGACTCCACATTCATTACTTCTTCTGCTCTTCCCCACCACCTTTATGACAGGCTTAGTCATTCAGATCTTAACTTTAAAGTCACCTCCTCACAGAAGCCTCCCTGACAACAAAATCTAAAGTAGCTGCTCGGTCATTCCCTAACACAAATCCTATTTTAATTCTCCACACAGCATCTATCATTGGTATTTATCTTGATGTGTTTGTTATTTATCTCTTCTCACAATAACATAAGCTCCATGACTATCACATTTTTCAACAGCGTTCTATGCTTTAACTTCTGAACCCAGAATGGCATCCATCTCGTTACAAGCAGATGCTTCACAAATGTTTTCTAAATAAACATGTTAACATAGATAATATATATTCATGTTATGCAGATGGAAATTGTGCCTAGTATCCCAATACAAAATTTCCTGTAAAATCTAAAAAGAATAAGAAAGCTATTGCTAGTTTTCAAACAAGATAAATCGTTCACAAGAAAAGAGGAGGAAAGCATTGCACCTTTAACCTGGAGCAAAAATAACATAAAACACAGGTTAAGGCAAAGTTTAACTCACATAAAGTTTAATCATCAAGTTAATGAAAATATCAAAATTTTTGAGTTAGTGTATGGCAGAGAAAATTTAGTTGCAAATAATACAGTTTTTGGTGTTTCCATTATTGACAAGCTATGCTGCAGAAAGAGCAATCGCATTAAATCTTAGTTCATCAGGGTCGCGCTCCATAAACTTCTTGCAAACTTCTATGGCATCCTATGGAGGAAAAAAAAAAGTATGATTTTTCAGTGTAAAAGTGTTTTACTTACAAATGATAAACATTTCATATTTTTCTAATTCATACTAATTTTACACTGTAAACTTCCTTTTCCAGATGAGAAATAAAGACCACCAGAAAAGTGAACACGGGTGCCCTAATTTGCTTTGTACAAAAGTATAAGATACAGTAAGTTTTTGTTTGTTTGTTTGTTTGTTTTTTGAGACAGAGTCTTGCTCTGTCACCCAGGCTGGAGTGCAGTGGTGCAATCTCGGCCCACTGCAACCTCTGCCTTCCGGGTTCAAGCAATTCTCCTATCTCAGCCTCCCTAGTAGCTGGGACTACAGTCACATACCACCATGCCCAGCTAATTTATATATTTTTAGTAGAGGTGGGGTTTCACCATATTGGTCAGGCTGGTCTCGAACTCCTGACCTCAGGTGATCCACCCGCCTCGGCCTCCCAAAGTGCTGGGATTATAGCCGTGAGCCACTATGCCTGGCCGTAAGTGTTCTTAAAATGCTATTAAGAAACTTTTCACCTAAAAATCACGTTTCATTGATTCTAAGCCACACAATTTATTCATGTTTTAAAATCTCTAAAATCAGGATCAAGATACAATTAATGGTATCCTGGATTTGATGAAATCTGGGATATAATGAGCAAGTCTTTCAATACTATTCTTGCCTTTTCAAATTTTACATTTGTTCATAGAGCTGTGAAAACCTCTTTATTTGTTGTAGATTTTTAACACTAATATAAATTTTCTTTTTGGATTTTCTAGAGAGAACAAGGATAAAGAAGTATCCAAATACAAAGAAAATGTTATGCAAGTGACCTTTAGAGATGTTTTAAAGATGACAAAATATTGATGAAGATGGGCCAACAAGTGTTACTGTTACCTCTAATAAAGTTTCATCACTAGTTTCACCATGGTTAATTGGAAATGGCTTCCGCCCATCTGTGGAAAACAGACAAACAATTGAATGCTTAGCTGTTTTTACAGGATAATGTGCTTTCAACTTCCATTTTCCTCTTCCCCCAGTGAGGCAAGAAAAGTTAAAAGCCATTTTCAATAATATATCCCAAAACAAATGTTTTAATGTGCTACCATGAATATTTTTTATTAAAGGTTATTAGTTAGAACTTTGCTTCCATATTTGAAAGCCTAAATTATCTTCATGAACAGAATTTATTACAATGCTGGCTTTCGTTTCCTGAAAATAATACGCAAAATTATTGTCAGTTTTTTTAAAATTATCACCCCAGCTTTTATCCTTGGAAATTAAAAAAATTTCTTTTTTCACTTTAAATAGGAAGATCTCAAGTAAGACAGACATGTTTAAAACAATGAAAGGGAGCTACACTGTCATGGCTTATACAATACTACTATTAACTGTGTACTACCAATGCAGTAATATAGAGGAATAATCCAAATAACCCAGGGTTATTTTACTGACCACCAAAATAAGCAAATTCACAATCAACTTAAATAAACTAGTACTTTTTCAATATTATTTTTTAAGAAGTCCAGAATTATTTAAACTCATGCTAACCCAAAGTCAACTGACAATTATATATCCAAATCCATAATCTCAGATGTCTTGTAAGTGGCTCTTCATTAAGTTCAATCCATAAAACACAGCCCCTTCTACGATTCCATGGTTTCTAACCATAATAAAAATTTCTGAATATGCATCTAGTAATAGACTTGGTTGTTAGATTTTTTTTTAAAAATGAATGAAAATCAACACATAAATTCATCTCCATAAAAAGTAATATTAATTTCTATAAATTATATCATCAGAATTTGTGATTCCTATTTTTGGACTAACATTGAGATAAATATTCAAAATCCTAAAGAAACTTATCCCTAAATTACAATGCCTGGGACATAATTCCTAAAGTTTCTAAGAACCTTTAGGAAATATTTTCCTGTAACTATATTACACATGAACACTTAATTATCCATATTTCTATGAACTTATACTATCTTTCTAAATTATAATGTATATTTCTCAATAATATATCATAAAATGTCTTCTTAAAATATCCTTTTGTGGTAAATGCTTATTCTTCAATAGACTATTCTATGTTTATATGACTATCACATTCATTATGTGCCACCCCATTTTGTATTATTTTTTAATGTTTACATAAAGGCAAAAGTATAAGTAAACAATGTAGGCTGTTCCCTCCCTAACCAAATTATAAATTAATATATATTTTTTCCTTTTGTATTTTTCTTTCTTCTATTTAATTTAGAGACAGGGCCTCACTTATATTCCCCAGGCTGAACTTAACCTCCTGCGTTCAAGCAATCCTCCTGCCTCAGCTTCCCAAGTAGCTGGGACTGCAGGCACATGCAACAGCACCTGGCTTAATATATGTATTTTCCTGGTTTCCATCATTTTTGTGTGTGTGTCATTCATGAGACTAAAGAGCTAATAAACTCAGTTATGGCTGGGTGTGGTGGCTCACGCCTGTAATTTAAGAAGATTGCTTGAGGCCAGGAGTTCAACACCAGCCTGGGCAATACAGTGAGACCCCACCTTTACAAAGAATTAATAAATTAGCCAGGTATAGTGGCACAAATCTGTAGTCCCAGCTGTTTGGGAGGCTGAGGCAGGAGGATCACTTGAGCCCAGGAGTTCAAGGATGCGGCAAGCTATGATCGTGCCACTGCACTCCAGCCTGGGTGACAAAGTGAGATTCTGTCTCTAAAAAAATAAAATAATAACATAATAAAATAAAAACAAAAAATGGCAGTGAGCAATTTTCCTTCGAATGCAGCTGTTTAAAGTAACATATAATTAATTTCAATTATTATAGACTAAGATTGTTAAACAACTGATCCTGAAATGTCAAAACCGTACAGTCTATTTTCATAATAGCAGTATAGAACAAAGATTAATTATGATTTTTACTGTTATTCTAATCCATGGGCCAAATCCAGCCCTCAGTGTATTTTTAATGCCTCCTTTAAGCTAAGACTGGTTTTTATGTTTTTAAAAGACAGTATGTAGCCCACAAAACCTAAAATATTTACTACTTGGTCCTTCACAGAAAAATTTTGCCAAAACAATAAAATGTAAAATTTGCTGTTGTTCCAAACACCACTACCACAAAACTGTCACTTGCCAACAACTTTGGGTGTAATTTCAGTAAATGCATATGCTGCAGAAGAATCCATGAGGCTCAGAGACTGTCACACTTACAGGCCCCTTCTAAAAGAGGCAGGAAAAAGCTGCACCTTGTACATGGGTCATGTAACCTAAAAACCCCAGTCCAAATGGCTGTGCCACTTCCAGGCTGGACGGGGAAGAAAATAGTGGCCTGACTTTTTGGTAGTAACTAACCAATTCATTCAGAACTTGTTTTTTGCATAGTGTGATCACAAGCCCCCAGAGAAAGGTGACAACAGAGTTGTACAAGAGACAAGCGACATGACAAACATCACGAAATGCTTTTTGGTGCAGATAACTGAGTATCAGCTACTGTCAAATACCCAACAATGGCCAACGACATGAATGATGGAGCTTAAAAAACAGAGACTATACAGAAATAAAAACTGTTTTACTGGTTTTTGTTTTTGTTTTTTTTGAGACAGAGTCTCGCTCTGTCGCCCAGGCTGGAGTACAGTGGCGCAATCTCAGCTCACTGCAAGCTCTGCCTCCTGGGTTCACGCCATTCTCCTGCCTCAGCCTCCCGAGCAGCTGGGACTACAGACACCCACCACCACACCCAGCTAATTTTTTGTATTTTTAGTAGAGATGGGGTTTCACCATGTTAGCCAGGATGGTCTCGATCTCCTGACCTTGTGATCCACCCACCTCGGCCTCCCAAAGTGCTGGGATTACAGGCGTGAGCTACCACACCCAGCCACAGAAATAAAAACTTTTTAAAAATGTACGGGCTTAAAAAAGAGAGACTATACAGAAATTAAAACTTCTAAAAAATGTACAGGCATGCCTGAGAGATATTGTGGGTTAGCTTCCAGAATACCACAATGAAGCAAGTATCACAATACAATGAGTCACAAATTTTTTTGTTTCCTAGTGCATATAAAAGTTATGTTTATATTACTCTGTAGTCTATTAGGTATACATTAGCATTATGTCTAAGAAAACAATGTACATACCTTAATTAAAAAACACTTTATTCCTAAAAAGGCTAATGATCATCTCAGCCTTCAGCAAGTTGCCATCTTTTTGCTGATGGAGGGGCTTGCTTTGATGTTGATATCTCCTGACTGATCAGGACGGCGGTTGCTGAAGGTTGGGGTAGCTGTGGAAATTTCCTAAAATAAGACAGTAATGAAGTTTGCCACATTTGACTCTTTCTTTTATGAAAGATTTCTCTGTAGCATGTGATGCTGTTTGACAGCATTTTACCCACAGGAGAACTTCTTCCAAAAATGTTGTCAATCCTCTCAAATTCTGCTGCTGCTTTATCAACTACATTTATGTAATCTTCTAAATCCTTTATGGTTTGTGGTCATTTTAACACTGTTCATGACTTCTTTATTAGGAGTAGATTACATCTCAAGAAATCAGTTTATTTGCTCATCTTTAAGAAGCAACTCCTTACTTGTTCAAGTTTTATCATGAGATTGCAGCAGTTCAGTCACATCTTCAGGCTCCCCTTCTAATTCTAGTTTTCTTGCTATTTTCACGATATCTGCAGTTACTTCCTCCAATGAAGTCTTAAACCCCTCAAAGTCATCCATGAGGATTGGAACCAACTTATTCCAAACTCATGTTAATGTTGATATTTTGAGCTCTTCCCATAAATCATGAATGTTCTTAAGGGCATCTAGAATGGTGAATCCTTTCCAGGAAGTTTCCAATTTACTATTCTCAGATCCATCAAAGCAATCACTGTGGCAGCTATAGTCTCGCAAACTGTATTTCTTAAATAACAAGAAATGAAAGTCTAAATGATTCCTTGATCCATGGGCTGCAGAATGGATGCTGTGTTAGCAGAAATGAAAATATTAATCTCTTTGTAAATATATCTATATCGGACTTCTTGGATTACCAGGTGCATTGTCAATTAGCAGTAATATTTTCAAAGGAATCTTTTTCTGAGCAGTACGTCTCAACAGAGGGCTTAAGAGATTCAGTAATCCAGGCTATAAATAGATATACTATCATCCCGGCTCTGTTGTTCCATTTATAGAGCATAGGCAGAGAAGATTTAGCATCATTCTTAAGGACCCTAAAATTTTCTGAATATCAAATGATCATTGGCTTCAACTGAAAGTCACCATCTGCATTAACAAGACAATCAGCCTGTCCTTTGAAGCTTTGAAGGCAGGTGTTGACATCTCCTCTCTAGCTACAGAAGTCCTAGATGGCATCTTCTTCCCAAGAGAAGGCTAGTCATCTACATGGAAAATCTGTTGTTTACGTAGCCACCTTCACGGAAGATCTGAGCTTGATCTTCTGGATAACTTGCAGCTTCTCCATCAGCACATGCTGCTTCACCATGCACTTTTATGTTATGGAGATGACTTCTTTCCTTAAACCTCATGAACCAACTGCTAGCTTCAGACCTTTCTTCTGTAGCTTCCTCACCTCTCTCAGCCTTAACAGAACTGAAAAGAGGTATGGCCTTGCTCCAGATTAGGCTTAAGAAAATGTTGTAGCTAGTTTGATCTTCTATCCAGACCACTCAAACTTTCTCCATATCAGCAATAATGCTGTTTTGCTTTCTCGTCATTCATGTGTTCACTGGAGCAGCACTTTTAATTTCCTTCAAGAACTTTTCCTTTGCATTCACAACTTGGCTTATTGTTTTGCACAAGAGGCCTAGCTATCAGACCATCCTGGCTTTCAATATGCCTTCCTCACTAAGCTTAATCATTTCTAGTTTTTGACTTAAAGTGAGAGACGTGTGACTTGAATGCTTACAGGCCTTTGTAGGGTTATTATCTGGCCTCATTTCAATATTATTGTGTCTCAGGGAATAGAGAAGTTCAAAGAGAGGAAAAGAGATGGGGAAATGGCTGGTTAATGGAGCAGTCAGAACACATACATGAAATCAATTAAGTTTGCCAGCGTATATGGGTATAGTTTGTGGCATCCCAAAACAATTATGGTAGTAATATCAAAGATCACTGATCACAGATACCATAACAGATATAATAATAAAACGTTTGAAATGTTGGGAGAATTACCAAAGCGTGACACAGAAACACAAAGTGAGCACATGCTGTTGGAAAAAATGGTGCCAATAAGCTTGCTCAAAGCAAGATTGCCATAAACCTTCAATTTGTAAAAAATGAAATATATGTAAAGTACAGTCAAATGAGGTATTCCTGTATTATTACTATCCTTAAAATGAGGAAATTCTACATACATAAAAGAACAGAATGCCATATTTTCAAATGCTATGCAAACTCAGAGAACAGAAGAACTCTTAAAAATTAAAACTATGGCCTGTGTGCAGTGCCTCATGCCTGTAATCCCAGCACTTTGGAAGGCTAAAGCAGGAGGATCAATTGAGCCCAGGAGTTCAAGACCAGCCTGGGCAACATAGCTAGACCCCAATTTACAAAAAAAAAAAAAAAAATAGCCAGGCATGGTGGCACAGGCCTACAGTCCCAGCTACTCAGGAGGCTGTGACAAGGGGATTGCTGGAGCCCAGGACATCAAGGCTGCAGTTTGAAGGGGTTCCTTTCAAAGGCCAACTCTGCAGTAATTTGAGCATAAAAATACATGATATCATGGATTATAATCATTTAAGTAAAGTAGGAATCCATGAGTCCATTCTGATTATAAATGAATAAATGAGAGGAAAAGGAAAGCTTCTAATGTTGGGGGAATTTTTTTTTAATTGCCATTTGGCAATAGTCATAATGATAATCCAGTCAAGAATAATCAATGGATGCAAAATCTGGAGGATAAAAGCTTGATGAGCAACTGCATGACATACTTCTTAACTTTATTGTGAAGAAACTACCTAAAAGTCACTAAACATCACCAGTAATGGGGCAAATTGACATCATGTGCCTCTCGATATGATGCACTGAGAAGAACGCAGCATTATTTCTGTAGTTATTCCTGCCAAAAATGCATAAATCATGAGGATAAATCAGATGGCCTAAATTGGAGGATAATCTCAAAGTAACTGCCCTATACTCTTAAAATAAATGTTACAGTCATGAAAGACAAGAAAGCATTCTGAGGTACTGTTCCAGATTAAAGGAGACAAAGAAACATGACAAATTCAACACATAATCCTGGATTGGCTCCTGAATAGAGGACATTATTGTGATAATCAGGAAAACTGTAATGGGGTCTGTGGATCAGATAATACTGGATCAATGTTATAATAATTTCCTGATTTTGATATTCATACTATAGTTATGTAGGAGAGTATCCACTTGTTTTGAGAAAATACACACAGAAGTTTTAAAGGTAATGGGGCATCATGTCTTCAACTTATTTTCAAATGGTTCAGAAATATGAATTGAATCTGGGTAATCTGTGGGAGGATGTATGGGAGCTCTGTATACTATTTCTGTAACTTCTACAAACATCTTAAGTTACTTCAAAATAAAATTTCTAAAACTGCTTCAAAGTATTCCTGTTACTTCAGGTAGACAATAATTTATTAGTTAATGGTTTTTTAATCTGATTGTTCAATCAGTTCCAAATCCACCTCTAAATCCCAATGCTCTACTCTATATCCACAAGGAGTTGTTTTATCTATTTTAAAATATGTACTTCTTCCCCTTTACATATGCCAGAAACTATATGAGGCCCCAAGGAAAAGGGAGGGTGATAACAAAAGAGAAATAACTCAGTCCTTTTCATTGGTTAACCTTACAATTTATTAGAGTAGGGAATTAATACATTAAAGACTACCACCATTCTCTGTTAAATATAGATATCCTATAGAAATTAACTTGCACAATGTCTACAATCATACAGCCTTATTTTTAAAAATAAAGTTACAGTCATCTCTCCATATCTGTGGGGGACTGGTTCCAGGACACCGGCCCCATCTCATACCAAAATTTTGAGATGTTCAAGCCCCTTGACATACTCTACCTAAATGGTATAGTATTTGCATATAACCTACACAATTCCAAATACTTTAAATCATCTCTAGATTACTTATCATACATAATACAATATAAATGCTATGTAAATAGTTGTTATGTTGTTTTCAAAATTTGTTTTTTATTGTTGTATTGGTATTTATTTTCTAATACTTTCAATCCACAGTTGGTTGAATCTACCAATGCAAGAACCCACAGAGAGCAAATTGAACTTTGAAATGACTTCTTTCTTAAAAGTTATATAGTGTCTTCTTTTCTTTTTTTTTTAAGAGATGATGTCTTGCCATGTCACCCAGGCAGAAGTGTAGTGGCTGTTCACAGGTGCAATCATAGCACACTGTAGCCTCAAACTCCTGGGCTCAGGCAATCGTGCTTCAGCTTCCCACTACAGAAAGTGGGACTACAGGAACACACCACTGTGCCCAGTGCTAATCTCTTAATCACTATTTTCTACTCACTAACTCAATACTCTTCTTGCTCAATATTCCTTTTGAATTTATTAGATCTGCATCAGTGTTATTGCCAGTTTCCTTTGCAATGAATCAGCAACTGCCCATCTTTGTAATGTACCTATTATTGCTCTAACATCTCAAAGATTATGGCTATTCTTTACCACTCTGAAATTATTTAAACTCATTTAAAAAATCTAATTTCCAGTAGGCTTCTAATTTTCCATCAGATCATTCTTCTTGATAAAGAATATCTAAACCAAACAAGACCTCAGTAGTTCTGCCTTTGTTTTATGAAGTTCTTACTTCAAACCAATTTTAAAATCCTTTTGTGTTGATCTTGGCATGCTCCAAAAGAGCATTATTCTTCATATGTAGCTTACCCTTGATATATGTCCTTCCTTCTAACTGCCCTTTTAGCCTCTGAGCCGAGACAGCTATCTAACCAGTAAAACTGAGTTTTTTTTTAAGATAACTCTTTCCTTCCCATTGAGATCATTAGAGAGGTTTTCTTTTGGTTTAAATATATTTTAGATGTTATTGTTTGCTCTGTAAGTCTCTCATTCTGAAAGTCACAATCAGATTTATAGTCTCGGGTTATGAATCCTACATATGTTTGCTCTGGCCAAATCTACTTTCTTGAAGTTAACAGAATGTGTCTGTTAAGTCCCAGCACTCTTTATTTCCTCTTCCACTAGTTATTATTTACTATTCACAATTCAGAGTAGAAAATCTGCTTCCAGCAACCACCCAGACATCTGAAGTCCCCAATCACTGTTATACTTTATCTCTGCAGATTTTGTAGACTCAATTAGCAAGGCACATCTTCAAAACTGTCCTGGAGGTCCATTATATACTACCAAAATAATGACTTCTTCTCATTTAAGTTTTATTACTCCTCAAATCACTCTAGTATTGTAGACAACGCTCAGGGTTGCACATTTTTATAAATACTATGTTCTTTCTTTTCCTTGTCCCCTTTGATAGGGCCATTTCTTTTTAATAAAGTATGCGATCTGTTGCTAATATTCCAAACACAAAATCCACCTAAATTTTATGGATCACATTTACAGTCACAATCTGTGTTCTTTCAAAATTTTCTATCTTTATACAACTTAAAATTAATGTGACAAGGTAATATATAGACAGCAAATGAGAGGTAATAGAACCAAAACTCACGGTATCTAGAATTACTGAAAAGAACTTCTCTTTTTTGTTGTTTATTTGGCTTTTTTAAAACTCGAGAAGGTCTTATGGAAAAGAATAAGAAGAAGTCATAATAAGTATTGTATACCAATTATGAAAAAATTACAAGAAGTTTATTCTGTCTGAGTAAATTATGTGATCTCCTCCAACATGCCATGAAATAGTCCACTGAAAGGTAAACTTAAAAAAAAAAAAAAGTACAGGTATAAGCCAAAATACCAAGTAACTAATCATGGGTACTCTGACATATGCCTGAAGAAAACAAAGGCTCCTGTAAAGTCTTTAAAAAATCACAGGAACATTACAAAACCCTGAAAACTAGCGACACTCAGCCCAATCATTACAACTATTACGCTCTTGTTTTTTTTTTTTTGTTTTTTTTTTTTTTTTGAGATGGAGTTTCACTCCTGTTGCCCCGGCTGGAGTACAATGGCACGATCTCGGCTCACTGAAACCTCCACCTCCTGTGTTCAAGCGATTCTCCTGCCTCAGCCTCCCAAGTAGCTGGGATTACAGGCATGTGCCACCACGCCGGGCTAATTTTGCATTTTTAGTAGAGATGGGGTTTCTCCATGTTGGTCAGGCTGATCTTGAACTCCTGAGCTCAGGTTATCCGCCTGCCTCAGCCTCCCAAATATTACACTATCTTTTAAAACTAAAGGTTGTTCAGCCAGATATTGATGATAACCCACTCAATAATTTTGTAATGATTGCCAGAGAGATTTGAAGCAGTTCCCTGTAATGGTTTTTACTTTCTTGCTTTGCTAAAATGCGAAGATGGTATGCAAACATTTTTGAATTATCAGTTGCTTAAACATAAAATAACATTTTTCTAGTAAACTGTCTTAAAAGGAAAACTGTCGCTATGTCAAATCAATTTTATAGGCAATCAGTTAATTTAAGTAAACACAATAAATATCAATAGTCCTGTTTATCATAAGTAGAGACTTTCCCATTTACCATTTCTCTCTCCAGGACAAATTAAAATAGTTCTTACCTAATTCATAGAGATGCCCATCTACATGAACTAATGCAATAAAATGAAGATCTACTTTCTCATCTATACTTGGTGCCTGGAATAGGAGGGAAAAATAGGTATTATATACATTCGTAGTCAAACAAATCAGTCATGTATACATAAACACATACAAATAACATCAAATTATATAAGAGAACATTTATCCAATATAATTCAAGGCTTAATGTTTGGTATAATGGACAAAGAGTGACCATGCCTGTGTTTGTGACAATGTGCTCAGTTATCGGCAAAGAAAACAGTGACTAAAAGCACAACTTTCTTAATCTCAACTATCTAAAGACCAAAAATTGTGTTCACCTTAGAAGCCTCAGCACTTAGCACAATGCCTGGTATACAGTATACGCACATTGCATACTTACTGAATGAAATGAATACATGAACTGATATGTATGAGTTTTTAAAATTTGAAATAAGAAAGTTAAAATATTTTTACACCTAACAGCTTAAAGAAACTCTTTTCAAGTTAAATTTTAAGATGTCAAAAGAGATGTTCCCTTAAAGACCTGAACTTGATAATCTGATGTTTTAACAGTGCAGTGTAAACAGTCTTTGAGTAAAATAAGCATTTTAACCCACTCTGGATTTTAAAAGTTTAAAAATGAATAATGCAGGAAAATAGCCTAGGCGATTAAAAGGAAGGGAAAAAAGATAAGAACAAATTAAAGTACAATTCACAGTAGCCTATGATTTTTCTCTGCTTTGATGCTTAACAAACAATTTGAAATTAAGACTAGATCTACATTTCTTTAGCTTACCAATCAATTTGCATGAGCAATATCTACATTTCTAAGGCATTCAAATAACATACGCAAAGTCGATACATTGATTAACTGGCACTTCCTATGATATGTAGTAACTATACAGCTAATATTAATATGAGTTAGCTATACATCAAACCTAAATGGTTTGAAATGAAATACAATCACTGTTAAAAATGCAAATAGAGCACAAATTTTAAAGGAAAAGTTTTCAAATGGCATAAATCAAATTATATCTCAGATTACTTAATATCCTTTCAGTAACAGATAGTATCTTAAATAAAAAATTATATTCTTTTCATCCTCAAGTAACTATATATTTTCAAGTAGTTGTAATATGAAGTTTTCTGATGCAGATATTGAAAGGTACAGAATAAACATTACTATCTTGGATATACAGAATGTTTCTAAAACATTTATATATAGTGTTTCACCTAATCTCAAATTATTCTTCAGAGGTTATTTCCCTCAAATTATGAACGGAAGAAATTCAACATAAACTGATGTGGCAAGCCAGCTCTTCTAGCTTCACTCTAGAACTACAGAATTCCACAGGTGTTAGCAATCAGAGTTATCTAGTTTTATTGTTGCTCCAGTACTGCACTTCTCCATCCTGTGGTAGCCCCTCTAATGCCAGAGGCTCCTCCGCTAGGTTTTGAGGCAGTCCATTCCATTGTTAGACAGTTTTGTTAGAATTTTCCCTCATACTGAGGCTAAATATGTCTCCTTGTATTTTCCATCATCTTAGAAAAAAGTCTAATCCCTCCTGAACATATTTCTTTAAATATGTGAAGACAGTGATAATGACCAGAGTTTTGATTCTCTGGTCAGAGAATCAAAAAATATTACTGGCCACTCAGTCTAATATCTCCATTTATCAATAATCAGAAGAGAATCCAATTTTTTAAGGCTAAACCTAGGCAATTATATAAACTGTAACTTTAATTCTATAATAAAAAAGGCTATAATGAATTACTCATTCACCTAGGAAAGAGTCTTGCTTTTACTCATTTTAAGACAATTTTCCAACAGGATATGAAATACTCTAAATCTTTTAAACTTTATGCTTTCATAAATTATTAGTTACCTTAACACCATCTCTTCTTAAGAATTACACATCTTATAGCTTCTATTTTTTATATTGTGCCAGTAAATACAACCATGCTAGAGGTAAAAGTAGTACAACTGGAGTCAGAGAACTGAATATGGACCCAATCCCTGTAAGCCTTGGGTTTCTTATCCACCTCGAGGTTTAAATGAGCTGCATGAAAGTACTTTGTAAACTGTTAAGTGTTATATAAACCTTATGTATTACTCCAATAACAATACTACATTATCGCAAATGTAAGCAATTACCAAATGTAGTGACTCAAAATTGTGCATCATTGCACCTTTAATCTAAAAGTGCATACTAAAAATACAAAATTCTAAAAAGGGTATGAAAAGCCTTCAAACTATTATAAAAGATAAGCAAAGCTCAAAACTTCTAAGCCTTCCACAAAACCTCAGAACCTGTGATAAGCCTTTTCCTTCAGTCAGCTTCAATTAGTCTCAGAGTCTAAAAATCTGTAATTATTTAATTGCTTAAAAGTTATTCCACTAAAAACAAGAAAAATAAATAAAAAGCAAATTTCAGCAAGTCTTGTTTCAAAAAATGACCAAGAAATAACTACGCAAAGGGCAAAAAAAAAAAAAAAAAAAAAGGCTATAGATGGGATCTTTTTTTCCTTCATATATATATATATATATATATATATGAAGGAAAAATTAAAATTCCACTTTACATCCAACCACCATTTTGGCTTTGAAGCTGCTGCCTGATATTGACACTTCATAGATGTAGTATGACTATTCTTGTATGTCTCTATCTACTGATAAGGATCCTACTCTTTTAGTATAAATAGTACCATTGACTTCCAATCAATTAGTTTTGATATATATATCCCTAATTTAGAATGCAACACTTCTTAGTTAACTCAAAGAATTAAAAAGTGATAACAAATCAATTAGATATAAATTAAATACTAAATATAAATGTCACATTAAAATATACACTAAATTTAATGTATAATTGTATAGCACTTAATATATACCACCAGGCACTGTTCTAAATGTTTTATATGTATCAAATAATTAATCATCATACTGGTTGAGCATCCCAAATCCAAAAATCTGAAATCTCAAATGCTCCAAAACCTCAAACTTTTTGAGCACCAACAGGATGTTCAAAGGAAATGCTAACTGCAGCATTGTGGATTTTAAATGTTCTGGCTTGAGATACTCAACCAGGTAAGTCTAATATAAATAATCCAACCAAAATCCAAAACACTTCTCATCCCAAGCATTTTGGATAAGAGATACTCAACCTGTATAAACCCAATAAGGTACGTAATATAATTATACCCATCTTACTCTTGAGAAAACTGAGGCACAGAAGCATTAAGTAACACGCTGTAGGTCATATAGCTAGTAAGTGGTAGAATCTGGATTCAAACCCAAGCAGTGTGCTTCTAGAATCCATGTTCTTTACTACTAAGCTACAAAAACATTTAAAGCTATAAGGCAATGGAACTAATATGGAGCCAAGGTCAACATTATATAAAAGCATATAAAACAGGAAATGCCAAATTTTATATGTTCATTTATTTAAGTAGAAAAGAAATAATTCACATTAGAATTGGATCAATTGTGCTCATGTCAGAATTTACACCTTTAGGATTCTACCCTGGTCATTTAGTTCACCTTGTATCTCTCACTGTGTCAAATGGCATATGGCACAGTAGAGAAGCAACAAATATCAAATGGATGAACGAATAAAAATGAAGAATGTCGTGACCCAATGAGGATAATGAAATAGAAAGAGATGTGAGTTTGTTGATACTCAGCAGAAATGGAAAAGTATTTGATGACCATACTGATATTTGGTGGAAGCAAATATTTAAGGAAAGATACCACTTCACAGTTTGAGTATAACACTAGAAGGGTAAATAAGGGGAAGGAAAGAATGCTTGCCATTGACTTTTAATTGTTCTTAAGCATTAAATGTACGTGTAATCAGACTTCCTCCTCTGGCTTCAAAAGCCATCATGATTTATAGAAATGTCAAATTTCTTATAAATGTATGGCACACACCAAAGCTTTAAGATACTCCATTTCTAGGGAGGCTCTGCCAAACCACAGTCATTGCCTTTAATAGTCCAAAACATCAGAAAGACAAGAGCTGTAGTTGCTTAATTCTGTAGTGTATCTCAATTATGATAATTACTAGAATTGCATCATCAGTCTCAACATTTAAGATAATTAGCAAGATTATAAGAAAAATGTATTTTTAATAGTTTGCAGATATCATTAGCCTATAAAAGAGAAATCATAAATTTGTGGGAAGCCTACATCAATACACAAGGAGAAAATCTTCATTTCCTACTTGGAAAAGATCTTTAGAAACTGAATAGGCAGGAAAGATCAGATCAAGATTAAACCAAGTACCTGAGCCACCTCAGGGAATAAAATAATAGCTTAGATGAAACACCCTACACCACAAAGGATTTAGATTGAGAATAGAGTAAGTAAAGTAACCCCAGAGCATGGCAAGAGACTAAAGTCATGCTCAGAAACATAAAAAAAAATAATAATAAAGTAATAGATGGCAAAGAACTCAGAAGGTACACAGCATTTGTTGACCTGAGTCAACTCAATGAATTCAGAAAGCTGAAGGGTAACAGAACACATATTCACTTTAACAATTAACCAGACTTAAACATTATCATGAATGTGGATCAGTGCTCATCAAAAGGCAGGTGCCGTTATGTTGGCAGGATATGGAGTGGAAAGATGGATGTTCTGAGGCACTGGCAAAAGTCAAGCTAGAATGCAAAGCATAGAGATATGCTTGCAATCTTTTTGGGGGAGAAAAAGCTAATGGTTGAGTGAACCAAGAGAAAAGCACTCTGAAGACCGAAGTTAAGAAAAAAAAAAAAAAAAGACAGCCCTTGTCACTGGAAGAAGAGACGGAAGATTGACTAAACTTACAACAGAATGGAGACCCAAAGATGGTAGACGTAAGAAGGGTCGCCAGCGACGAAGACGGAGAGATGGACTGGTAGCCTTTGCAGGGCCTACATGGTTACGTTTGACCCAGGGCAGGGATGCATGGTGACACAATGATGAGGCCTTCGTTCTGCAGTGGCTAGAATGAGGCTGTGATGAGGATGGCGAGGAGGACTACATAATTAAAAAAGAGAATATTTTACTTAGACCACGTTACTGGGTGATCATTTATTCTTAAAAGCAACGTATGGTCATGCTTGTAATTCATATGGTCTACTATTTTTAATAACCATAATCTACCTAGCAAAGGATCATGTATGAATATTGGTTAAAAGCAGGTAAAGTGGAAATATATAACCAAGTATCAGGTTATATGCCATAGTTCTATATGTGTACATTGATAATATTCACATATCCTCATTTGCATAGCACAGACTCATGGAAATTAATACGTAAAAGCCACTAAAATTATTACATCAAAATGTTTTTAAAAAGTAACACACACACAAAAACCATGTAACGCATATAAAATGCACAAAGAATAACGGGTAGAAGAAAACTGTGTGGTGATAGGCATTGGTAAAAAAGAATTCCTTAAAAGGAATAAGCTCCAAGAAGAAAAAAAAAGCCAACTTTAAAATATAAACAAGAGTGAAATTAATTCCTCCAAAGCTGACGATCTGAATAAACTATCCTCCTACTTAGGCTGACAGGTTACATGGAAAATATCATGGCCTCTTAGCTATCTTTTAGGAAACAATATCATTAAATATAATACGCATCTTTTTTTATGCCAGGTGCTTTTTAAGGACTTGACATATATAGGTTCATTTAACCTTCCAGTAACCCACAGGAACAACTATTCCTGTTATGCAAATGAGGAATCAGAGCACAAATGGGTTAAGTAACATAACCAAGGTCACATTGCCAGTAGGTAACAGAACCGGGATTCAGACCCAGGAAATCAAGTTCTAGAGTCCAATGATCTTAATCACTGTGGTGTAAACCCAAAATGACCAAGAAAAATATGTTAATGCTAACATGGGACACATACTGTTAAGGAGAGAAATAATTCTGATAAGGTTAGGTATTTTGGGAACACCTTTTCAAACACTATTGTACCACAAAAGGCAAATCTAGCCAAGAGTTTTCTACAAAGTATACAAGGGTATGATAACATAATAGTAGTAATCCAAATGACTTCATAATTGTCACATTGGATTAATAACACCAGTATATAAAATAAAAAATTTGAGGGAGTATGACAAAATTACAATCACTACAATCATAGTGAGAAGAAATAAAAAGAATGGTAATATAAATCCTTGCTTGGTGATAATAGATTTTGCTAACCGTAACAACCATAGTAGATTTCTCTTAAGGAAAATGAGTTTTACTTTCCGAATGATTTTTAAAACTCTTGTCAACTGTGAAAATTCTCTAATCCTACTTAGTACCTTCAATCTAAATATACAATATACTAACCTTTAAAAAAAGCTATCATTTTGATGCGGGGTTAAAAAATATGTTCGAACATTTTAGCGGCTCATAATAAGAATCAGTCAATCAAAAATACATAAATGAATCCTATACTTGATTCTATATGGGAACAAAAGTGTATATGATAATGTCTTCTCTCACAGATACAGTTTAATAAGAAATTTGTCACATTCAATCTGGTTATGTTCAAATAACAGGAAAGAGAGAAGGAAAGAATAGGGGAAGAATAAAGAGGCAATGAATAAAAGGGGGAAAGAAATGATGTAAAGGAAAAGATAGAAGGAGAGGTGACTAATAAATAGTGGAGAAAAAATTTCTAAGAATCTAGAGAGGGAAATATTACTAAACCAGCATTGTATACTGAAAGAATATATAAAGTTGGGATGGGTGAAATGGGAAAATATTCTTGGCAAAGAATTCAGTGTGAGAAAAGAACAGAAATAGAAATAAGGAAGACATGTTTAGAAGAGTAATCTGTCAGATCTGAAATTTGAGTTTATTCTTTCAATTTAATAAGTTAGCCTCTTACTTGTTCATGGGTATTGGCAAAAGGCATGAGACGCCTGGGTCAGAGAAAAAAAAAATTATTACTTATAGCACAGCAAGGAGCATGATCATCAATACGTTTGTGCCAATTCACATGAGAGCAACAGACAGAGCTAGGGTGGATGGTTGCAAAAGAATAGGCTGTGTTACAAGAGAGGAACACTGAGCTGGGGGAAACCACTGGTTTACAGCAAGCAGTAAGCAAACAGGCTCTTTGTTCCAGAGGCAAAGACATTACCTCATCCCTTAAGGTTGCTTACTCCAAACACACCTGTGAGAAATGTGATTTCCAACTTCAGGTATGATGGCCCTCTTCTTTTGTCATTTTTGAAGAACCTTTTTGAAAACTTTTTTTTAAAAAAATAATTTCAAATTTACAGAGTTACAAAAACAAGCATAATACAGGAAACACCCAGATTTGACTATGACATTTTACCTCCATTTGCTTTATCATCTGCACTTACACTCTTTTCCTTTTTCTACATAACTTTTTTTCCTGAATCATTCGAAGATAAGTTACATATATCATGGCCCTTTAATCCTAAATTCTTCAGTATTTCCTAGGACTAAGGGAATTAACTTACATTAATATCAGTGCAGTTATCACCCTCAAAATTTTATATTGATATAATACTTTCTCCTAATCTCCCATATTTTAATTTTGCCAGTTATCTAGTTGTGTAATTTATAGCATTTCCCCCAGGATCTAATCTAAGCACAGATATTAAATTTATTCATCATGTCTCCTTAGTATCTTTTAACCTGGAACATTTCTAACAGTCTTTATCTTTTATATTTTAAACATCAAGCCCTTCTCCATTTTTTAATAAATCATTTTCTATTTAAAAAGTCATGCTCTCTGTGATTAGAGACTGCTTTACTTCTTCCTTTTTAAACAATATTCCCTTTATTTCCTTTACTTGCCCTACTATATTGGCTAGGACCTCTACTACAGTAATGAATTTCATTGACTTCTGCTTTTACCTTTGTTATTTCTACCTTTTATGCATTTTGGATTTAATTTGCTCTTTTTTTTTTTTTTGCTACCTTAAGGTAAAAACTTAGATCTCTGACTTGAAGCCATTTCCCTTTTCTACTATAAGCATGCAATACTATAGTTTCCCTCTAACCTCTGTTTGTTTGTTTTTTTCTACTATAAGCATTTAATGCTATAGATTTCTCTCCAACCCCTGCATTAGCTGTATCCTGTCAATTTTGGTATATTTCTTTTCAATCAATTCAAAATGTTTTCTAATTTCTCTTGTGATTCCTCTTTGATCCATGAATTATTTAGAAGTGTACTATTTAATATCTAAATATTTGGGGGATTTTCCAGATATTTTTCTATTGTTGATTTGTAGTTTAACTCCACTATGAATAGAAAACATTCTTTGTATAAATTAAATTTTTTAAAAAAATTTAAGGTTGATTTTTTAATCCAGAATATGGTCTATCCTGGTAACTATCCCATGTGCACTTGAGAAGACTGTATATTCAACTGTTATATTCCAAATTTCTGAAGTGTTCCACAAATATCAAAAGGGTCAAGTTGTTTGACAATGTTGTTCAAATCTTCAATTTTTTAGTAATGTTCTGTATCTATTTGTTTTATTGATTCTGAGTGTTGACATCTCCAACTATAATTGTGAATTTGTCTATTTCTCTTTTCAGTTCTAACAGTGTTTGCCTCATACATTTAGAGGCTCTAATTGTTAGCTGCATACACATACTTTCTGTTACGTGTATGCTATGTCTTCTTGGTGAGATAACCTCTTTATCCTTATGTAATGTCCTTCTTCATCACTGGGAATATTCCTTGTTCTGAAGTCTACTTAACTTCATGTCAATATAACTACTCCAGCTTTCTTTTGATTAGTGTTTGTATAGTTCATCTTTTCCCATCCTTTTGATTGTTATCTTCTTACGTTTTTTAAAATGACTTTCTTGTAAACAGCATATAATTGTGTCTTGCTTTTTTACTAAACTGATCTTTCAATTTGAGGGTTTATAGACATTTGAGTCTTTATACTGACATTTCATTAACTTCATGTGATGTTTTATATGGCTGGATTTAAATCTACATTGTCAGTTCTTTATTTTTTCCATCTGCTCTGTTACTTTTCTGCTTTTTGCATTATTTTTATTATTCTATTTTATCTGTACTGTGGGCTTCTTGTTTATACTTTTTAAGCTTTTCAGTAATTGCCCGAGGATTTACAAGATATATCTTTAGTTACGGAGTACCTTCAAACAGTATTACACCACTACATATGTAGTATAAGAACCTCACAACAGTATTATCCCAATTTCTCCCTCCCTCCCTTTGTGCTATTGTCTTATTTTATTTTTATATGTGCTATAAATTTATAGTACATAGTTGCTATCTTTGATTTAGTAATCCTAATCATCTTTTACTGAAATGTAAAACAAGAATAAAATTTATTTTATATTTACCTTCATTTGTTCCATTTTCAATGCTTCCTAAATCTTTGTATAGCTCCAAGTTTCTGTCTGGCATTGTACTGTTTCAGCATAATGAAATTCCTTTACATTTCTTGTAGTGTAAGTAAGCTGGTATGAGCTCTCTCAGTTTTTGTCTGTCTCAAAGTTTTTATTTTTAAAAGATATTTTGTTCCACTGAACTCAGCTTTCTAAAAATATCATTCTATGTGTTCTGGCTTGCATAACCTCTAGTAAGGAGTCTGCTGTAATTCTTATGAATTCTTAGTATCTACTCTGTCTTTTTCATGTGGCTGCCTTGAACATTTTCCATTTATCTTTGTTCTTCAGCAACATTTTCCATTTATCTTTGAATTTTAATGTATCTCAGTAGGTATATATGTGTGTTTGTTTTTTGGAGGATAAGGGTATTCATCCTACCTAGTGTCTCTGAGATTCCTGAAGCTGTGGTTTGATGTCTGTAATTATTTTTGGAAAATAGTTGGCCATTACCCTTCAAATACTTTTTGTCTCAAGACCCCACCCCTCACCCACTCCCACCCCCATCATATCTTTCCATCTCTCTTCTCCTTCTGGGATTCCATTTTCACATATTACATCACTTGAAATTGTCCCACAGCTGTTGGGTGCACTGTTTGTTTTGTGTGGTTTTTCCCCCTCTTTTCCACCATTTTTTTCCCCTTTGTGAGTAAGTTTGGGTAATTTCCAGTGATTTATCTTCACATTCACCGATTCTTTTCTCAGCTTTGTTGAGTCTACTGGTGAATCTGTTAATGGCATTCTTCATCTCTAGTACTGTATTTTTCATTACTGGCATTTCCATTTGATTCTTTCTTATGTTAATAGTTTCCAATTCTGCTGGTATTACCCATGTGATAGAACATGTTTTCCATCTTTTCCACTTGAGCATTTAATTATTTTAAATTCCCTGTCTGATAGTTTGACATCTAGATCATATATGAGTCTAGCTCTGCTGAATGCTTTTGGTTAAAAGCCAGACACCTTCTCTAGGAGTATAGAGACTGTGATAAATAATATGTATGCCTAAAAATGGGCGTGTCTCATCTTCTGCTACAACTTAGTGTATGGGGATAAGCCAACCTAGTCAAGAGTTTACTGTTTGGGTTTTATTGTTGCTATGATTACCTTGAGAATACCATTGGTTTAAAATTTATCTGGCATAACCTTGTGCTTAGAGTGGAAGTTGGGTTGTAGGATGTTTTCTTTTTCAATGCTCTTGTTCCACTCTCAGCTTTAGGCTTTTGCTCAGAGGCTATGCCTCAGAGAAGGTCTCTCTCCATATTATTGACCCATCCCCACACATTTGAGACCTGTTTCTTGGTGCTTGCTAGTCTAATGGTGGGCTTGTGGAGGCATTCTTTGTTGTTGTAGATCAGCCTCTGTCCCTGGATATCAAGGACAAGACTTTCTCAGGGGTCTTTTCCTCCAGTGGTAGAAGAACCTGCCCCTCCCACAAAAGGGGTGGTTTTATCTCTTCCCTTCCCCAGGAAAGGTTTTCTGTCTCAAGGTCTTTAGGCTTTGTTCTACAGGAGAGAAGAATCCAGGCTTCATGCCTTTCCCACAGCAGCAACTGCTCTCCTCCCCTAGGCCTGCACTTAAAGATTCTCTCCCATCTTGTCCCCACTTAATCTCATGAGCACCCATTGAGGTCTGCAGAGAGTGGATATGAGCTCTCCCTTCAGGGCTGTTTACAGGGATTTTATAGTCTTATGGTAGCCTACTTTTGACCTTAAGCAATTTGTTAAAATTTTTAGCTATTTTGTTTCATTACCCATAAATTTTGGGCTTCTATTCATCTCAGTAAGTATATCTCTACATCATTTTTCATGGCAACATATTATTCCTTAAATAGACATACCATAAATGTAATACTGCACCTTTAGTTTGTTTCTGGTTTTCTACAATTACGCTTTAGTGAAAATGTGCACACAAGTATCTATATATGCATCAGTCAACAGTAATAATATTGGTATCCAAAATGATGTTATAAAACAACAACCATAATAGCTAATATCAAGTGCTTACTATCTTTTACCAGATGTTCTAAACTATAGATGCTACAGATCTTCACAATAATCCTATAAGGTACATATTATAATTATTTCTATTTTAAAGACAAAGAATAATTTTCCCCAAATGTTATCACACTAGTAATTTTAGCCTTCTTTTTGAGAATCATGTTTTCTAATAAAAACTTATATAACAGAGGAAGGAATAAGAAAAGGATAATGAGTCTAAAAGTACACTCTGTTAAATGAGTCCCATATGTCAAAGCTTGTGGGTGTGTGTGTTTGTATGTGACTAATGTTTTACAACATTCAAAATAGGATAGCATATCAATATATTGTAATTGTTTATTTTTAAACTACTTTGTAAGGCCTGGGGGCAGGCAAAGCTTTTGTCTACTACCTTACTGCTCCTATGATAGCATACTAAAGATTGTTTCTAACAAGTATGTCAAAATGTTAAAACATTAGAATCAATAATTCTAAATTTTTACTCTAGTCAGACTTATTTTTACCTCCTCATGCTAAATGAACGCACTATACAAATATCTCCAACTGTATAATTTCCAGAGATAATTCATAATATAGACATAACAGTGTACATCATATATATTTTCAATTTCAAAGAGTTGATCTAATTCAGAAAAAGACTTTCAAGCAATAACATTTCAAGAGATGGAAGGACTTTGAAATAAAGTGTGCTATTATGGAAACGTAAAATTCACAGGCTTTCCTCTTAGAATTACAAAGATTAAAGATACATACACCAACTTTTAAATCCTTATAATATTACCTGTTAATGCAATTGTTAAAGCAACCTAATTTTTAGCTCTGCTTTCAAATATGAAAATTTAAACTGTGAGCTGAATCTTGAGCTAGATGGCTAATTTTTCACATTGTCTTCCATACTAATTGGAAAAGATTAAATGTCTACAGTTTATTTTTGAATCTTTCATAAAAGTCTTAAAGAGAGTTCACTTTTTAGATAGTCTGAATAAAGAACTCACTTCCTCAGTTTTTTCATTCTGGTGAAGAGTCCAAAATCACTAACAATTATTTATTTCATCAAAACTATTAACGACACCAATGTTTGCCAGGACATTAACAGTGAACCTGTGCCCTCACTGCTGACTATGTGGGCACTGCAACAGTATAATGTGACTGTAGATACACCACTTTACATGAAATATAAACTCATCTCTTCATTATAGTTCAAAAAAACCTAGACTAGGCTTTTCAGAAACCTGAGGAATTTTAAAATGCAGATTAAATGTTTTACTCTTCAGGAAGAATGCTAAGATATTTAATAAGTAATTGTTGCATGAGATTTTTAAGCATTAATTCTGATTTAAACCCTCTGAGTTTAAACACACACACACACACACATTCACTTACACACACAGAGAAAGTGAGCTATGAGAATACAGACCATAAGCATGACAGTTTTGGTTTTTTCAGAAGCACAAGGACCTACTTGACTTGCCCAAAGCCACATAACTAGTGAGTGTGAAAGCCAGAGGCAGACTCATGACTCCCAGCTCCAATTTCAGTGTTTTCCATTGCAAGGTCACTCGCCCATCAACTGTCAACTAATTTGACTGATTCATAAGGGCACATCTATTACTATTTCTATCTGAATTCCTGAATATAATCCAAATCTACCTTCTGGTTGTCAAACTTAAAACCAGTTCAAAAAACAACAACAATCACCACCTACGTCCTCAAAGGCCAAATTACTTTTCCTTCACAGTTAGTGTGCATGCACTTTTTTATACGGCAAAAAATAATAAATTACTCTTTAAACTTTTAAATAAAATAACCAACGTATTCGAAATGCTGTAAAGGCTAAAAAGAAATGATCCAGACTTAAAAAAAAAAAAAATCAAACAAAGCAGAGGGTCTGCCTAAGAAGAAGTCAAGTGTTTTGTTAGTGGCTCACACCTGTAATCCCAATACTTTGGGAGGCCAGGGCAGAAAGATCACTTGAGCCCAGGAGTTCAAGACCAGCCTGGGTAACATAGGGAGACCCCATCCCTACTAAAAAAAAAAAAAAAAAAAATTAGCCAGGTGTGATGGTACATGCCCGTGGTCTCAGCTACTTGGGAGGCTGAGGTGGAAGGATGGTTTGAGCCCAGGAGATCAAGGCTGCAGGGAGCCAAGATCGACCCACTGCACTGCCGCCTGAGCAACAGAATGGGACCCTGTCTCAAGGAAAAAAAAAAAAAAAAGAAATCAAGTGTTTAGTTTGGTGGGTACTCCAAGTGCTTAAATCTAAATTATGTTAAAATTCTAAAATAACGTAAGTGGGTTTTGGTTTACAGCCAAAGCATTTTCTCATTTAAATGGACATACTATTATTATGAAAAATATCCTTATAACCATGTAATTTCTTGAACATGAAGGGATCATTAGTGGGTAGATAGTTAAAATAATTACTGTTTTCTAAAATATACCTAACATGATTACCAAAAGACTGTGGCTGGTTTATGGGTAAGATTTCCGGTTAATAGGGAAAAAAAATCTAGTGTACTGAATAAGAACTGACTTAGATGTTAACGGAAAAAAAGAACAAAGTATTCGGCACAACTCTGAATGACTATTTGTAACTTATTACATATTTGCCTTAAATTACTAGCTGTGAATAGCCTTGCTTTTAAGGCAAAAACAGAAATTCAAATTTTAAAAACCTCATTTTATTTGCTTTCAGCAATTTGAATTACCTACACGTTTTGTTGCCTTAAGAGCACAGGAGTACCTACTAGCTGTGTAACCTTGAATATATTAGCAGCTTCTTAGATTTCCAATCTGCAAAATGGGGTAACAGCTATCTTACGGAGTTGAGAGGATCAAACTAGGGTAGATACAGCACTTAGTTAGCCTGCCCCATAACATGAATTCAGAAAATGGTAACCATCATTATAATAATATGGCAGACATACTTTCAAAAGGAGTAAGAATTAAGAAGGTGAGAATACTTGAAAGCTGGTGAGCACCTCGAACAATTTTGAGGAGAGGAAGAGGGAGAAGACAAGACCGCTGAGTCTAAAATATGGCACATGGAAAAGAAAATAATTGGGAACATCTCTAGAGCTGCCAAATGCTTTGAAAATTAGATTATAAATGTGTGTACACATATGTGTAAGGACATGTGTGTGCGCATGCATGAGAACACATACATGTATAACTTTATGAGTTTAAAATCAAAATTATAAATTAATTCTAAATGGATTTCTGTAGATTTTTTAGTAAATTTCAGTGTAATACATTGGATTACAGTAAATTTAAGGTTCAAATTTTAAAAAGGAAATTAAAGCCAGATCCATACAAAAGATGCAAAGTTTCCTACAGAGTATCCATGTTCGGTTGGCAAAGAAGTCACAAGTTAAATATGGGATAGATATCAAAATACACAAAATACCACTACATATTCCATGGAAAATCTGGATAATGGTAAGTTTCTTCATTTTGCTCACCTAATAAATCAAGATGCCCACAGACATCAAGATATTCTAAAAAGACTTTTTTCCCCGACTGGTTTAACAATTATGTTTTCTCTCCCTTCAGTTTATAATTCTCCATGTTAGAAATATCTATTAATATAATACCTGTACATCTAAATGTTACATTAAACCTAAGCTTACCATTGTTAAACTTCTCAAACTAATTCCCAGAAATTATTTTCTTTACAGTTTGAGAGTAGCCCCAAATAAAGTTCTCCTTTATTACAAATCAAAAAAATCTTATATCCTAACATTACCCTCTACTCTGGAAAGTTGTGATATAAAACAAAACTAACAGAAAACTTTCACCATCACCAAACACAACATCAGTTCTATTTTTATTGCTGAAAGCATTCTTAGACAAGTTTCATCTAGTCAGATCTGGAAGTGTGAACTGGTAAGTTCGGTCTAAGAATTTTCCTTTAAAATAAGTAATAATTTAATATCTCCATTTCTAAAATTCTGAGATCAGAAAAGAAGAAAGAAGGGGGGAGGAAAGGAGAGAAATGGAGAGGAAAAAAAGAAGGGAAGACAGACGGAGGGAGAGAAAAGGGGAAAGGGAAGGCCTCTATTCAAGCAATGTTCAGAAGAAACAAAAAAAAGATAGAAGAGAGACAGAGACAAGCTAGGGAGTCCCAGAGCATTTTTGGTTTTAAAAATAAAATAAAATAAAATCGCCTCCAAAAGATTAAGTCATGTTGAAATAAAGAAAATGAGGTATGAAAAGTAAAGAAAAACAAAGATCAGAAAGTTGCAGTTTCAGACTTTTGACAAAACTGGACTCTACATCTTGAACCGCATGATACATGTATTGTTTCCGCCTGATTCTTACAAGATAATCAGCAACTTAAATTTTATATTATTTAAGAACTAAGCTTCTTCCTAATATCCTCAGATTCTTTCAAAGTGAAGGAAGAGGAAATAAATTCCAAAAGGAGGGAAATAAATATGTGAGCACCTCAATTTGTGTGTAAATCATTTTTGGCTTATTGGAATGATTTCTGTTATCTCTTTGTAATCCCAAAACAATAAAAATAACTAAAAACTATACTTCAGAGTAAAATGAAGCCATGCAACTATACATATACATCTAATGAAGATGAAACTTTATACTATTTACTGCCACTGACAGTCTGTACTGGCTGGGCCAAAAAAGCCAAGTAGATTCTAAACAGAGGATTTTCTTAAATTAAAAATATACACACCCACATGAACACACACGTGTATCTTTAATTATGTATATATATTTATGATGACATACTTGAAATCAGAAATTATGCACTGTTTACCCCAGTGGTCAAATAATCCCTCTTTTATAGGTCAACACTAACCAAAATAGATTACATATTAATATTTCATTGTAAATTAATTACATATTTTATGATTTAAATTAACTTCAAAAACTTTTACTAAAGATCTTTTAAGTATCATTAGCAATCAAACATGTTATTTCCCCCTATTAAACAAGCAAAAATTTAGAAATGGAATTCAATACTGGCAAGCGATTTTCAAAGCTGCAGTCACCACTGAAGTAAAAGATCTTTGAAGACAAAAATTATGTCTCACTTATCTTTGTATGTACAATTATAAGCACAGTGCCTAGTACAGTAGGTGCTCAAACAGGTTATCTGATTGAACAAATGAAAGAAAGACAACTTCACATTATTTAACAAGAATCATAAAAATATTTATCCCTTTGAATCAGTAATCCCACCTACAAGAAACTACCCAAAAGAATACTCAGATAACAGGGATATTCAATTAAGTTATATTTTTAACTTGAAAAACTAAAAATAATCTAAACATCAAAAGTTAAGGAAATGAAAAATAAATTGTGGTTTACTCACATGATAGTATACAGTAGCAAAGGTTTTTTTAATGAGGAAATTTTGATGAAACAAAAAAATGTTCATGGTAATATGTTAAGAAAAAAGTCAAATAAAATTGCTTGATCTCAACTGTTCTTAAAATGTACTAAAAAAAGAATGGTAGCAAATATACATAGATGCAAAAAGTGTCTTTTGCTATTTTTTCCATACTGGTATGTTTATTTAAAAACAGAAAACAATACTGCTGTTATTTTTCATTATTACTATTAATTTACATGGGGGGGTTCTGGGCAGTACAACAAACTTAAAAAGTTAAACAATAAATCATAAGGTGATCTCTACCCATATCTGGGCTGGCTCCTCAATTAATATGGACAAATCACAAATTTTAGGAATTACTTTTTAGTTAAGTGGCAATGAAGTAAAAGTAGGGTCTGAAGGCAAATAAAATACCCTTTTGGATTTTTCTTTCTTGCCTTCACATTTGACTTGCAGACTGTTTCCACTATTACATCACTGATATTTCTTCACAATTTTAAAAACACTTATTAGAATCTTTTGTGAATAGAAAAGCCTTAAAATAAGGAGATCTTCTAATCTACTAGACACTTTAGTGGAAGCCCAAACCATATGAAATTGGAACTTCCTGCCAATCTTACTATTCTACAGTTATTCTGAAAGGTCTCAGTTGGAGTGAATACACAGTCATCCCTCGATATCCACGGACTATTGGTTTCAGGACCCCCCTGAAGACACCAAAATCCACAGATGCTCACAAGCCTTATATAAAATAGTGTAGTATTTGCATATAACCTATGTACCTCCTCCTGTATACTTTAAATCATTTCTAGATTACTTGTAATACCTAATACAATGTAAATGCTATAAAAATTGTTGTTATACTATATTGTTTAGAGAATAATGACAAGAAAAAAGTCTGTATATATTCAGTACAGATACAACCATCTTTTTTTTCCAAATATTTTTTCTCTTTTTTGTCTGAGACAAGGTCTCTGTCAGCCAGGCTGGAGTGCAGCAGCATGATCACAGCTCGCTGCAGTCTTGACCTCCTGAGCTGAAGCCATCCTCCCATCTCAGCCTCCCAACTACAGAGTAGCTGGAACTACAGGTGCATGCCACCACATCTGGCTAATTTTTTTGTACATACAGGGTCTCACTATGTTGCCCAGGCTGGTCTCAAACTCCTGGCCTCAAGCGATCCTCCCTTCTTGGCCTCCCAAAGTGCTGGCATTACTGGCATGAGCTACCATGCCCAGCCTCAAATATTTTCATTAAGTGGTTGGTTGAATCCACAAGTAAGGAACCCACCATTACAGCGGGCCAACTGTATACATTCATTTTTAAATTTCTTAACTGGGCATGCATATATCAGGTTATATTAATTTTAAAATCAGTAACTATTTTTCTAGTAGAACATTCAACCGTATTTCGTTTAGGGCTACACATTACAATAACACACACAACCAACACATTAGTCAATTGAAAGCTTAGCTTTATATGTCTATTATTAATTTTTGTAACACAGTGCTTCAAAACTCAATCATGAACCCACTTTAAAGAAATAAAATTCAGGGCCAGGAGCGGTGGCTCATGACTGTAATCTCAACACTTTGGGAGGCTGAGGCGGGTGGATCACGAGGTCAGGAGATCGAGACCATCCTTGCTAACACTGTGAAACCCTGTCTCTACTAAAAATACAAAAAATTAGCTGGGTGTGGTGGCACGCGCCTGTAGTCCCAGCTACTTGGGAGGCTGAGGCACGAGGTCAGGAGATTGAGACCATCCTGGCTAACACTGTGAAACCCCGTCTCTACTAAAAATACAAAAAAATTAGCTGGGTGTGGTGGCACGTGCCTGTAGTCCCAGCTACTTGAGAGGCTGAGGCAGGAGAATTGCTTGAACCTGGGAGGCAGACGTTGCAGTGAGCAGAGATTGCGCCACTACACTCCAGCCTGGGAGACAGAGCGAGACTTCGCATCAGAAAAATAATAATAATGAAAAAGAAAAAAGAAATAAAATTCAGGAGTAACTGAAAAGCTATCAATTTACTATTTCTCACACGATCTGTTTCCTATCCCAAGCTAGGATATAAATAGTCACATTAAGCCTAATATAAAACACTGGTCTTAACAGAACTGCTACAAAATTAGCTGTCAAACTTTTATTGAAAGTGTTTGGCTGGGGCGGTGGCTCACACCTGTAATGCCAGCACTTTGGGAGGCCGAGGTAGTCAGATCACCTGAAGCCAGGAACTCAAGATCAGCCTAGCCAACATGGCAAAACCCCGTCTCTACTAAAAATATAAAAATTAGCTGGGTGTGGTGGCACACACCTGTAGTCCCAGCTACTTGGGAGGCTGAGGCAGGGGAATCGCTTGAACCAGGGAGGCAGAGGTTGCAGTGAGCCGAGATCATGCCACTGCACTCCAGCCTGGGTGACAGAGCAAGACTCTGTCTCAAAAAACAAAAAAGAAAGAAAGTGTTTGTTTGAAGGTGGGGGTGACAGGAGGAGGACAGAGGAACTAGGACTAGATTCTGCAGCCAGACGGTTTCAGCTCAAATTCCAGCTCTACACTTAGCAGATATGTGACCTTGGGGCAAGTAACTAAAACCTTCTGTGCCTCAATTGCCTCATCTATAGAAGGGGGATGAGGACAACGGTAATACCTCATAGGGCTGGTACTGGAATTAAATGACACATATCAAACTTCTGTAGCAACTCTAATAACACTATTTTATTCTATCTAGAATAAAGTACAAAATGGTGGTTGTAGCAAGTGGAAAATCAATGGAAAAAAAGAAAACACTCTCTGCCACTAATAATTTAATTTCCTCATTGTTTCCTCATATCCCATTCTTCTTTTATGTTTTTAATCTTAAGCGAAAGATGAAAGCAATACCTTTCAGTGTAAGTTAATGAAGCATAAGTGAGGTGGGGCTACTGTTCAGATTTCCGTATTAGCTGATCTACCAGACAATCACGGTGGGATGGAGAAAAGTAGGTAAACAATTACTCTAGAGCAGTATGCTATGGCCAATCTTCTGAAAAAGACTACTGTATTTTGGTGACTCAACTTACAGATTTTTCATTTAGTCTACAAATCTCAGCATGCAATAAGGCTCCTGCCTCCTCCATTCCCATGAAAACGTTCTGATAGAGAGTACCAGTGATGCCAGTGATGATGCTACTTGTTATTACACTATATTATTATTGGCTCCTCTTCCTCTACCCACTCTTTCAACACCTACATGCCCCAAGGATTTATTGTTGGTCTACCACTATTCTCCCTCTGTAGAATTCTCAGGGTTCTAACTACTACCCAAATACCAAAGACTCCAGATATCTCGCCTGAGCTCTAGATTCCTACACATATGACCCAGAAAAACTCACCTTAAACTCAGTAGGCTGAAAAGTAAATGTACCATCTTTGGTGGTTCTCCATCTATAAAATCCAAGACCCCCAGATATGGCTTCACCCTATTACTTCAGCCTCATCTTCTGCCATTCAGATTCATTTTACTGGATGCCTAGTAAAATAAAATTACCGCCTAATATTTATTGAATGCCCATTAAATGCCAGGTACTATTCTAAGCAGTTTATATAATTAACTCATTAGTCTTCACAACAATCCCATAAGGTAAATGCCATTATTTCTATTTTGTGCTGAAGAAAGTATCCTCCCTAAGCTAATAAGCAGTGGAGTCAGTATACAAACCTATATCCTGTGCTCTTACCTTCAAACTATGTAATTCTTATACATGCCTATATATGTCCAGTTTGTCTTGGGGATTCAAAGCGAACAAGACAAACAAGGCCTATTTCCTCATGGGACCTACATTCTAGTTAGCAGAATAAACAAATATACACAAGGAAGAAAAAACTTATTATTGACTATTTTAAAGTGCCAGGAAGAAAATAAACAGGATTTTATCATAAAAAAAAATACAGAAGGACCTACTTAACAGTGATGAAAGAAGGCTTCTCTGAAAAGTGACATTTTTTTTTTTTGAGATGGAGTCTCGCTCTGTTGCCCAGGCTGGAGTACAGTGGCACAATCTCGGCTCACTGCAAGCTCCGCCTCCCAGGTTCACGCCATTCTCCTGCCTCAGCCTCCCGAGTAGCTGGGACTACAGGCACCCGCCACCACACCCGGCTAGTTTTTTTGTATTTTTAGTAGATACGGGGTTTCACTGTGTTAGCCAGGATGGTCTCGATCTCCTGACCTTGTGATCTGCCCGCCTCGGCCTCCCAAAGTACTGGGATTACAGGCGTGAGCCATCGCGCCCAGCCTGAAAAGTGACTTTTAAGGTGAGACCTGAAAGATGAGAAGTCTCCAACTCTGCAAAGAGCAGCGGTATACCCGGAAGTGTACTGGGTTGTTAGAAAGCACAAAGACGGTGTTATGGACTGAATTGTGTCCCCCCTGCCAAATTCATACGTTGAAGCCCTAACCTTCAACGTGACTATATTTGAAAACGGGGCATTGAAGGAAGTAGTTAATGTTAACTAAGGTTATAAGAATGGGGCACTAATCCAATAGGACTGGTATCCTTCTAAGAACAGGAAGAGACATCAGATCAATTGATCTCTCTCTCCCCGTCTCTCTCCACACCCCCTCCATATGAATACACAGGACAGGCCAGGCAAGGCTACAGTGAGAAGGTGGTAGTCTACAAGCCAGGAAGGGACATCTCAGTAGAAGCCAACCCTGCTGACACTTTGCTGTTGGATTTCCAGCCCCAAGAACTGTGTGATAATTAATTTCTGTTGTTAAAGGCACCTGGTAACAATTTGTGATGAATGCCCAAGCAAACTAATACAGACAGCAAAGACCTATGTATTTTGTAGGAACTGACAAAAAAATCAGTAGGCTGGAATACAAACAGCAATGGAGATAATAATACACCGAACACTATTAAGCCCATAGATGAGAGATGAATCTTTTTTTTTTTTTTTTTTTTTCTGAGACAGAGTCTCGCTCTTGTTGCCCAGCCTGAAGTGCAGTGGTGGGATATCGGCTCACTGCAACCTCTGCCTCCCGAGTTCAAGCGATTCTCCTGCCTCAGCCTCCCAAATAGCTGGGATTACAGGCACATGCCACCACGCCCAGCTGATTTTTGTATTTTTAGTAGAGATGGGGTTCACCATGTTGGCCAGGCTAGTCTTGAGCTCCTGAACTCAGGTGATCCGCCTGCCTTGGCCTCCCAAAGTGCTGGGATTACAGGCGTGAGCCCCCACGCCCCGCAGGGAGATGAATCTTAAATGAGATGATCAGAAAAATATTAAAAGTCCCTGAAGCAGGGATTTAAAGCCAGATGACAACTGGATTTTGAAACATACAGGTTTTTGTTCTCTCAGCGACTGGGAGACACTAACATATGGCAACTAGAGGTCAGTATATTCCACCCTGGAGTGCACAAAACAGTCCCGCACAAAAAAGAATTGAACCCTTTCCAAAATGTTAATGCTGTCCTATTTGGAAACAATGGCTAATGGATATGTTTTGTTTACTCGGGGGACTACAGAAAACTAAGATTTGCCACCCCTGACCCCCCACTTTTTTTTATTTCTTACACTACCAAGGACAGTTCTGAGCTAATTCTGGTTAATTAATACACATGTGTTGTACTTGTGTGTAAGGAACAGTATTGGATAATTTGGAACATGCACAAATGAATCAGGCCAATGCTAGGCCTAAGAGCCACAGAAAGGGAGATAAGATACCATACTTCATCACACTAAGGCACCATTGGTTCCATGACACACCATTTTGTGAACCACTAAGATGGGAATAACGCCAAGTAAACTATGACATCAACTGTAAGATACATCCTAATTTTAGAGTTTTTAAAATATGAAAAAAAGTACATCTTAAAAAATGAAAGAGAATATGAAATAGCTAAAATGCAAATAGTTGGAGTAGTCATATAAAGAGTTCATATAAATGATAAAATATAACCAGTTCTGATAATCAGGAACTGCTTCATTCTGAAGATCGTACTAAGCTGAGTCTTGAAGAATGGATAGAAGAAGTGCAAGAGATTGAGGGAAAGAATATTTTCAGAAAGAGAGTACTGCAAGAAGAATAGAAATAATAAAATAAGGAAATAAGGGATGGCTAAAAAGAAATAATTAAAGTTAGAAAGACAAGTTAAAGAAAAGGAAGGAAAGAAAGGAAGGAAGGAAGGAAGGAAGGAAGGAAGGAAGGAAGGAAGGAAGGAAGGAAGGAAGGAAGGAAGGAAAAGTAAAGACAAGACAAGACAAGACAAGACAAGACAAGACAAGACAAGACAGGGTTAGGAAAACCTTGAATGCAGCTGGGTTAAAGAGCCTGAAACTGACTGCACAGGCTTGAGGAATCATTCTCAAACATTTTTTTTTTCACTCCAACACATTTTAGGGTTATAATATACATAAAAAATATTGCTCACTCCAGTAGTGTTTCTAAACTGTGGGAGATGGGAAAGGAGCAGAAAAGATTAATTCTTATGGGAGTACATAGCAGTGTAAAAAGCCCTCCAGAAAATCCTAACTTCTATCTGCACTCCATCTTGAGAATCACTGCTCTATGCACTAGGAAACCCCTAGAAAAATTTTAGCAGCCAACTGATTCAGGTACATTTCAGGAAAGGGAATCCAGCAGAAGTGTGTGAAAATGAATGAGAACTGGAATAAAAACTGAGAATCTGCATAAAAAGCAGATCTTCTAAACCAGAAGTTAATGAATTTGTACTAGATAGTTACAGTGGGAAAAAGTATGGTGGAACTATTGTAAGAAACAGAAAAAATAAAGGGAAGAAAAAGTTTAAGACATAGATAATAAGCTCAAACAAATAAAAATGCATTCTAAAATACAGTGAGGTCATTCAGATGATGTCTAACAGGCATCCAAGACTGGAAAGAATGAAGGCAGTTAGGTCTGAAAAAAGAGACATGAAGATCATTTAAAAAGAAGTTTAAATGTAAATCCATAATTTGGATGAAACTCCAAAAATGGGGCAAGAGAAGTATGGCAAAAATAAATATTTTTTGTAGTGAATATGTATTAAAGCATTTAATTGCTTTATTACAAGTAACTGTCTTCATATCTTAACAATAAACTTACGCTGATCCTCATCATCACCAATTTTAACACTATAAATTTGCAAACAAAAAATCAAAGCATAGTGAAGATTATGAATATGTTCAGGATCATATAAAGCAATACAAAACAGCATTTCATTAATCTCCAATCTGGTGTTAAAAACTTTTAGACGGGCCTCTTATGTGTCTGTGTATGGATAAACTTAGTCAAAAACAATAATCCACACCTTTGAAAGCAGCGCCTAGAGCAACCAATATATATATATTTTATAGAGACAGGGTCCTGCTCTGTCCCCCATGCTGGAGTGTAATGGTGCAATCATAGGTCACTATAACCTCGAAGTCCTGAGCTCAAGTAATCCTCCCGCCTCAGCCTCCCTAGTAGCTAGTGCTACAGGTGCTTGCCCCACCACACCTGGCTAATTTTTATTACTTTTTGTAGAGACAGAGTCTTGCTATGTTGCCCAGGCTGGTCTCAAACTCCTGGCCTCAAGCGATCCTTCTGCTTTAACTTCCCAAAGCACTGGGACTGCACAGGTGTGAGTCAGCATGCTCAGCCGAAATCAATGATTTTTAAATCAAGTATTTTTTCAAGTTTTTTTTAAGTATAAAGGCAATGTCATCTTTTACATGAAAAAGTGTGGTTTCGGCTGGGCGAGGTGGCTCACGCCTGTAATCCCAGCACTATGGGAGGCTGAGACAGGCGGATCACGAGGTCAGGAGATCGAGACCATCCTGGCTAACACGGGGAAACCCCGTCTCTACTAAAAATCCAAAAAAATTAGCCGGGCATGGTGGCGGGCGCCTGTAGTTCCAGCGACTCGGGAGGCTGACGCAGGAGAATGGAGTGACCCGGGAGGCGGAGCTTGCAGTAAGCCAAGATCAGCCACTGCACTCCAGCCTGGGCAACTGAGCAAGACTCTGTCTCAAAAAAAACAAAAAAAAGTGTGGTTTCAAGTCACATATGGGATAAGAAAGAAGAAAACCTCTAATTCTCTGGTATTAACCCTTAAATGTGATATAAACATACCAAACAGCTTTAGTTAAATTCTTTTTGACTAAAATACCTTCTGACAAACTTCCTCTTAGAGTGATACAGTCAGGGCTGGGGGGAAGCAAAGAAAGAAAGAAAAGATGGAAGGAAAAATGAAAGAAACCAAAAAATGAAAAAAGAGGCAAGAGAAGGAAAGGAAAAGCAACCCAGCTGAACTAGCTAACAGGGTAAAGATGGTAAAGATCATTACATTACCCTGAAACAAATTTATTGAGCAAAGAAAATGATGTGGTTTTCTGCTGGAAGCAGGACACAATAAAGACACAGGCTATTTAACTGTACAACAGTCAGGTATTTTTCTCAAAATAGTTGGACCTCACAGGAATCTGATAGGGAAGACACAGGCCACCGAGCCGCACAAACAGCACACAATCTGCATTATCTCTAAATGATTAGATGAACTGAAACAGCAGACAGCAGCATCTTAACAGCTTGTCAAAACATGTCCTTTTGCTACTTTATGACTGCTTTTGCTTAAGCAAATTCTCTCAAAGGAAAAAACAAAAAGCCAAGTAACTTTCTAAAACTTTATGTCCTACAATAATACTATGGTTAAATTTACAGCAAGAAATTTATATGGTTAAATTTATAGCAAGAAAAATTTAGAAAAAATGTGAAATACCTCAGTCTGACCTTCATGGGCACTGGTCTCATGAGTAACTCGGATGGCCTGTAATAAGAATAAAGGTATTCATTGGAAAAAATGCCTATACTCAACTTTTTAAATGAAGACAACAAAGCTAAATTTTAACACCTAAAGTCTTCTAAAGAAACAATAAATTGAAGGAAATTTAAGAAAAGCTTAGTACTAGATATTTAAGAATGATATCTGGGTAATCAAATGAATTGCTGTACTGTGTAACCCGTAAATCTCTGAAAACTTAGGAAATTGAATATCTGATTATTTATAATTTCCAGGCTCTAAGTAGGGGCCATTTAACTTATTCAGTTGTTAGAACTAACACTTAACACTTTATTCAATTGAGACTAGAATAAAGTAAGCATTTCACAGATAGAGACTAAAGAAGCTTATCTCATCTGTTTCTCCAGGTTCCATGCTCCTCTGCAGCTCTGGCTGTATTTATGCTTAATCATGCAGTTTCAGTCAGCAATTGAGAAATGTGGAGCACAACTCATGCATTTATCAGAAGCTACAGAATTTAGTTTCCTGAACTAAAAAAAAACCACTCTTACAGTACCCACTATTTGCAAACATCCAGAGAGATGGGCACAATAGTAAATTACAGGTGAAAGTACAATCTTTATAAATAGCAATTTGGCAATAAATAAATATCCAAGCCTTAAAAACATGCAAACTATTTTATCCAGCAACTTCTCTTCTAGGAGTTTATATATTTACATATAATTGTACATAATTATATATAATTAAGGATATTTACAAAGATTTAGCTACAATGATGTACCTTGCAGTATTTATTAAAATAGTGAAAAAGAAGAAAAACTATTAAATTTCTAACACTAATTTATTGGTGAAATACAATACTACATAATGGAAAGCTATGCAGCCATTAAATAATATCAAATATATACTTACTGGTATGTAATACGTTTCTGATAAGTGAAAAAAGCAAGTTATAAAACAGTATTACAGTATGATCAAATTCTTGTTTAAAAAATTGTGTATATATATACACTCCCTAAAAAATATTAATGTTTATCTACCTCTCATTAGTAAGAGTACTGATTTTCATGTTTATTTTTATGTATAATAAAGATGTTTTATGAAGTCTCCAGTTTTTTTTTAAAGAAAAAAAATTTTAAATTCTCAAAGTATACTGGAATGCATAACAACATAATCAAACCAATTAATTTATCAGGCACAAATTCTACATAAGGCATTGTTCTAACCAAATAATTTGTAGATTATACGCCTAATTTCAAAGAACTTACAATCTATTTAATAATGTTATTAAAAGGTCAAAAGATTTCAAAAGAAAAATTGATTCCAAAAGTAATAAATTTTAAAAACCATTTCAGAACAGTTATATGAAGTGGTAAAATCACTATCATCTGAATTAAATATAACCTATATTATATATATAGCCTAGTTTATGTGGCCTTTATTACACTGATGAAATAGCTACAGTATGGTCTAATGTCTACCTTTAAACCTTTGCTTTATCCTTTCATCTTCAGCCTGGTTCCAAATTCCCAATAAAAGATACACAGGGTACTGGCAGGTATATATTTATTTTAGGGAGGGAATAGTAAGGAATAGTCAATCATAAGATATTTTATTAATTTGTAAATCAGGGCCAGGCACGGTGGCTCATGTCTGTAATCCCAGCACTTTGGGAGGCCGAGGTGGAGGGACTGCTTGAGGCCAGGAGTTCGAGACCAGCCTGACCAACATGGCAAAACCCTGTCTCTACTAAAAATACAAAAATTAGCCAGGTGTGGTGCCACGCACCTGAAATCCTAGCTACTTGGGAGGCTGAGGCACAAGAATTGCTTGAACCCAGGAGGCAGAGGTTGCAGTGAGCAGAGATGGCATCACTGCACTCCAGCCTGGGCGGCAGAGCGAGACTGCATACCAAAAAAAAAAAAAAATTTGTAAATCAAACTGATTTTATCCATTGAGTCAGCTCTGAACATAGAAAAGAAATGGCAACTTATCAGCATTTGTGGATATTTCAAAGTTATCTGAAAAGTACAAAAGGCTTTTCTTAATGGATACAATAAAATCCATAATTGCTCAAAACTATGGTTTCAAGACAAAACCCCCAAACACATCTACAATCCCACAAACTTTTGCCCACATGAGATCAAAACGGAAAGAAGGTACCGACATCATAGTTCTCCAGGTATCTGGCTCGTTCTTCAGGGCTCATTGACACAGATTCCTCCAGGAATTTTTTCAAGGTTGATCCAGATTCTGAGAATATGAAAGAAGATAAAATTAAAAAGGCTTGATACAGCAGAGAGACCAATATATGAAAATACTAGAAGTATGCTACTATTTTTCAGGTTAAATTCTTTCATTGGTAGGTTAGAAATGTAAGGATCATGTTATAAATGATAAGCCTTACATTATTAATATTTGTCCATTTGTTTAACCCCTATTAGTCAACAATATAAAAGAATGAGAAGGATTAATATTTCTTCTAACAGTATATACATTCCCATCATCAAGGAAGCAGGGAATGCTTTATTTTATAGTTTGAAGAAAGAATTAGAGCACCACCTACTGCTCAATGAAATTAACTTGTATCTTAAGGGGGAAAAAATGCAGTAATGAAAAATCATTTACCAAAGTGCATCTTGTCTTTATTGTTTGCAATAGCATGAATCAGTCCAATTGTTCCACAGGCATTGCTGATTGTTTGCTTCATGAAATATACTGATGATGTAACATCTTGTCCCTGAGATTTTATTTTTTCTTCCTCTTCTGTTCTGAATACTTCATACTATTAAAAAAAAAAGTCAACAGTGTATTTGTGGAAAATAACATATTAAAAAACTCAGTCTGTAAAAGAAAAAATGCAAATGATAAAAAATATTATTATGAAAGAAAGGGTTTAAAATAAAAGAATTAATTTATCACCTACCAGACTGACAAAATATTGAAAAATGAATAGCAGTAGCCAGTGAAGGTGAAGGTATGGGGAAAAAGGCATTCTCCTATGCTGTTATTAAAAGTACGTATTTGTACGATCATGTTACAGGGCATATGGCAATATGTATTAACATTTTAAATTCTCATACACTCCAATAAGCAATTTCCTTTGTAGGAGATTGGTCTAAGACATCAATGGAGATTTGGTTAAAATATATTATGGCATATCGTAATAGAATACTATAAAGCATAATAGATTTACATATTCTGATTTAGAACTTTGTCCACAACTAAGTGTGGTTATAGGTCAGTTTATATTAATAACAATTCCCATTTATGTTTTTAAAATATGTATATACACATTGGAAAGTCTGAAAGGGTATGCAAAAACTTAATAGAGGTTATCTTTGGGCCAAGAGATTACTGGAGAACTTTTACTTGCTAATTGTTACGTTTCTATATTGTTTATCATTGGCAAAAATATTTTTCCTTTTGGAAAATCATAGCATATTTATAAAATTCACATTATATAATCTGTAACTGACACTAACCATTATCTATAATAACTGGTTGTAAAAGCAATAGGGTATAATAATAAGCATCAAAAATGTGGGCTCTACAGCTGACTGCCTGGGCCCACGTCCTGGCTCAGCTGTTATTAGCTGTGTGACTTTAGCAAATTATTTAATGTCTCTGTATCTCAGTTTCCTAATAGTAAGAAAGAGTAAAAAATAGCAAAAAGGTTAAAAAATCGGTGAGGTGGGGAGGAGAAAGATGATTTTATTGTTTTGTTTATAGTTTTTCCATAACTTTCTGCTTCCAATAGAGCGGGGTCAGCAAATGACAGCCTACAGGCCAAATCTGGCCCACTGCCTCTTTTCATAAGTAAAATTTCATTATGTATTGTCTATGGCTGTTTATAAGGCAAAGTCAAATAGTTGCAACAGACACTTAAAGGCCTGCAAAGCTGAAAATATTTACTATCTAGTCCTTTACAGAAACATTTTCCCGATCCCCTGCAATAAAAGAAACAAACGATGTCTATAGAAAACCTACAAGTAGTTAAGAAACTGCTTCTTTTATCTCTTGCCTATGGGAGAAAAAAATAATAGACTGCTTCTAACAACAAATGTATCTGTGCTCAAAATATGAATTTTATTATTGTGCTTCTAAATTACATTTTAAGTAACACTATCAGAATAAATGGACATTATTCATGTACGTTCGATTGATAAAAAAACTGGAAAGGTTCAGTATGTTAAGGTCTTATGCTGAAAAGTTTACAGTTCTACAGCTTAGTCTGTTGTTAATGTTCCTGATGACAAAGCAAAATAAGATTTGATAATTTCAAGATGTAATGTGTAGGAAAAATTCCTAAAATGATACAAAGCAACTAAAGGAAAAAAAGAAATTATGGTAGATCAAAAAATTAAAAAAAATAAGGCCAAGAGACATAAATATCAGAGAGAAATAAAATTTATAGCCTCTTTGCCTATGATTTACTGGCTGGACCGCACTATCACAAAGAACACATTCAAAACACTATCACTGGCCGGGCGCAGTAGCTCACACCTGTAATCCCAGCACTTTGGGAGGCTGAAGGGGGTGGATCATCTGAGGTCAGGAGTTCAAGACCAGCCAGGCTAACATGGTGAAACCCCGTCTCTACTGAAGATACAAAAATTAGCCAGGTGTGGTGGCACATGCCTGTAATCCCAGCTACTCCAGAGACTGAGCCATGAGAATCGCTTGAACCCAGGAGGCAAAGGTTGCAGTGAGCTGAGATGGCACCACTGCACTACAGCCTGGGCAACAGAGCAAGACTCTGTCTCAAAACAAATGATAACAACAAAACACTATCATTGATGGTAATTTTCAAAAAGAGATAATAAATAATGGTGAGGGTGTGGAGAAAAGGGAACCCAAGTGCACTGTTGGTGGGAATGCAGATTGGTACAGCCATTATGAAAAACAGTATGGAGATTTCTAAAGAAATTAACAATAGACTACCATATGACCCAGCAATTCATATCCAAAGGAGACGAATCACCTTGTAAAGGAGATGAATCTCTACCTTGTAAAGATATCTGCACTTTAGGCCAGGCGTAGTGGCTCACGCCTGTAATCCCAGCACTTTGGGAGGCCGAGGCGGGTGGATCACGAGGTCAGGAGATCGAGACCATCCCAGCTAACATGGTGAAACCCCGTCTCTACTAAAAATACAAAAAATAAGCCGGGCGTGGTGGCAGGCACCTGTAGTCCCAGCTACTCGGGAGGCTGAGGTGGGAGAATGGCGCGAACCCAGGAGGCGGAGCTTGCAGTGAGCCGAGATCACACCACTGCACTCCAGCCTGGGCAACAGAGCGAGACTCCGTCTCAAAAAAAAAAAAAGATATCTGCACTTCCATGTTCACTGCAGCATTACTCAGGATAGCCAAGATATGGAAACAAACCAAATGTCCATAGATGGCTAAATGGATAAAAACATGGTATAGTCTATGACCATAGTACCCTGAATGTACCCAATCCCATCTGATCTCAGAAGTTAAGCAGGGTTGGACCTTGTTAGTACTTGGTTGGGAGAAAAGGTGGCATAGATATAGACACACATACATACACACACACACACATATATACACACACACACACACAGAAATATTATTCAGCTTTAAAAAAGGGAGATCCTAACATTTGCTACATGGATGAACCTGAAGGACATTATACTAAGTGAAATAAGCCAGACACAGAAAGAAAAATATTGTATAATATCACTGATACATGGAAAAGCTCAAATACACAGAGAACGAAACAGAGGTTAGCAGGGATGTGATGTGATGTAGGTCAAAGGACACAAAATAGCAGATGTATAGGAAAAACAAGTAGAAGACTAAAGTTAATAAAATCATATTGCATTAGAAATTTTTGTTAAATAAGATTTTAGCTGCTCTTGTAACAAAAAAAGTAACTATGTGATGATAGATGTATTAATCTGCTTCACTATTGTAACTATTTTACTATGTATATGAATCCAATATCATGTTGTAAACTTCAAATATACACAATAAAATTTATTTTTAAAAACCCACCATGATTGACTTTAAAGGGTAATGAGTCACACCTATAATCCCAGCACTCTGGGAGGCCAAAGTGGGCAGATCATTCAAAATCAGGAGTTCAAGACCAGCCTGACCAACATGGTGAAACCCTGTCTCTACTAAAAATACAAAAAATTAGCCAGGTATGGTGGCACACGCCTGAAATCCCAGCTACTCCAGAGACTGAGGCAGAAGAATCACTTGTACCTGGGAGGCATGGGTTGCAATGAACTGAGATCGCACCACTGCACTCCAGATTGGGCGACAGAATGAGATGCTGTCTCAAAAAATAAGTAAACATAAACATATATACATACATACATACATACATACATAAAGGGTAATGAGGTACCCATGACAGTTCCTTTGCTATTAGTATGCTTAAGTCATTCACAACTACATATTCAATTTCTAAATTGGAACTTCAAAGACAAACACTTTGCAGCTCCTAAAGAATGCACTAGATATCCTCTTAATAACTTTGCAATATATCACCTATAAGCTGAAATAGGGATCTACAAAACTGTAAGACATCTAAAAGTAGTACATGCTATTTATATTCTCTACTTACATGTTATTATAGTTATATAAGTAAAGCATTTATGCTTACTTATATATTTACTTACATCATTTTCTACTTATGTAAGTACAAATTTACTTACGCAAATACTTTAGAACTGTGCTCTTCCTTTCAACAGGGACAAGTTTTTAGCTCTGATAATCTACTAAATTAAATCCTATTAATAAGGATAATATGCCTTTTTAATGCTGATGACTCACTAAATGAAAGAGATCAAATCTAATTTACTTTTTACAAAAAAAGTCATAAAAAATCAATGGTTTGGAAATTTCCAATTCAGACAAAAAAACTCCTATTTGTATCACCTCAGCTAAGAAACCCTAAGCTTTAGGCAACTGATTTTTTTTTCAATTATTTACTGTTCATTACAATTGGGGTCCTGGAATAGTTATCTGTTGGCTTATTTTTGTAATCAAAAAAGGTAAAAGTAACATTGTATTAAAAGAGAGTAAACTTAAGTTTTTGTCTCAACTCTTCTACAAATGTCAGTAATCATAACCTTACCATTGTGTAGGGGTTTGGTCTAATACTAGACAATCAGTAAGAAATTCCTAATTCCAAATTTCTCTATTATGAATAGCAAATGCAAAGAAATATCATTTCTTTTATTGAATAATTTGTTTTGTAGAACCCTTAAGTAGAAGAGAAAAAATTTTCAATGTTATTTAATTTATCTTGAATTGAGGCTAATTTGTTATAGCATAAAGAAAATGATCCAGGAATTTACAGGACTAAGCAAAGTCTTAAATCCTGTGGGATTTGCCTCCATTTAGTCCTGAAGAATAGGATGACCTGAGCACAAATATGACAAATCATCAACATATTTCTCTCACATCTTCCCATTTACTTCTTCATTTTTCATAACTACTGCAATCATCCTACTGTTTCTAATTTTAAAAATAAAAATCAGAAGGATATAGCCTCAAAATCTATTATAAAATGCACTTAAAAGTTCTGGCTCCACTATACATATATATATGTGCATGTGTGTGTATATATGTATACGTATATACGTATGTATATATGTATACGTATACATATACACACACACAGAAACATACACACATATCATTCTAGAAAAAAAGACTAAAATATGTAGACTTGAATTTAAATACAGAGCTCAAAGAACAGCTATTTATAATCCCCAACACACCCTAAAGCTGCCAATTAAAATATATTTAAGCTTAGTGATTCCCATTCAAGTTTATTTTGAAAATAATGTAACCTACATTATCAGTTTCCCCTACCAACTTAAAATAAGCAAAGGAGATTCCTTTTATATATATATATTGAAAAAACTGTATTTAAGTTTATTCTAGTACTTAAAATTTCTAAAACAGATAAATCAAAATGTGACATCAAAACACAGCTGAGGCAAACTAACCAAATTTTTATTAAAGACGAAAATTTACCAAAGCTTAAAGCACTAACCTAGGACTTTACTGTCATCAAAATAGAAATATCATCTCTTTAATAAAAAGTTTTAAGATTTCTTTACTGACTAGATTGCCTAATTTTATGCAAGAAGGGGATCATTTGTTCTTAAAGATTGTATTTATCAAAAACTTTGTAAATTAAAAAAAGAAGAAAAAGAAATTGGGCTGGGAACAGTGGTTCATGCCTATAAGCCCAGCACTTTGGGAGACCGATGTGGGAGGATCACTTGAGCCCGAGTTGGAGACCAGACCAGGCAACACGGTGAGGCCCTGTCTCTACAAAAATAAAATACAAGCATCAGCTAGGTGTGGTGGAACATGCCTGTGGTCCCAGCTACTCGAAAGGCTAAGGTGGGAGGATCGCTTGAGCCTGGGAGGTTGAGACTGCAGTAAGCCATGATTACACCTCTGCACTCCAGCCTAGGCAACAGAGCGAGATACTGCCTCAAAAAATAAGACAGAATAAAACAAAAATTGTATTTACCAGAAACTTTCTATTTTACTTAACAATTACCTTTTCTGTAATAGGAAAGAGAAGTAAGACTGCACAGACTGGTCTTGGTACCATGCTAAGGAGTTCAGGATCCATTCCATATACATCAACGAATTGCCAGTTAGGATGTAGACCTAATTGTTTAAGAAACTGGTAAAAGAAAGAAAGAAAAAAAAAAAACAATGGAACATTAGTTGGTAAAAGAAAACTAGTATACTATACATAGTGTTAAAAGGGAAATGATCAACAAATATGTACTCTGTATCTAATACCTATAAAGGGATAAAATACAAATGTAACTGACATTCAGTAGGAATGCAGTAAAGCAGCACATATCAAAACATCACAATGCACACTCTAAATATGTTCAATTTTTGTCAATTATACTTCAGTAAAACTAAGGGGGAAGAATGGTAGTAAAGCAGATTTTCTATGAATAGGGTGAGAAGAGATAGCAATTTATTTATAGCACATAACAAACATTTAACATTCATAACATGTGAAATAAAACCTCTTTTTTCAAACTCCATTTCGTTGGAATTGAATTTAATAAGCCTGGACTTCATCAAATACATATAAGTTGGCTTGGTTGCTATGTTAAACTCATTTCCAGCACTTGGTTTTTAAGGAGAGGCATTTAAGTTATAGTAAATAAATATTTTATCAGAAAATCAACATAGTTTATCCTATTTACCAAAAATGATGTCTGAGGTTTAAAGATAGATTGATAGCCATGAATTGTATCAATGAGCAAAGAGTAATATAAGCCAAAAATGTATCTAATGCATTGTATGAACAACAGAAAATGCTTGATACAGGAAGTAAACTACTGGCTTCCTGACCTCTACTACACAATGAAACCTACTTAACTTCATTGCCTCTCTTATATCTGGCAAAATAACTGTAACAAAAAAATTAGTGTTTTTTTAACAATTCTTAAGATGTCACAGGAAAATAAAATGTCAGACCTTAATCTATCACATAGAGAAAAAATAAGAATGTTATTTTCACAATTAATAACTGTATATCTTAAGAAGCTGATAACTTTTTTAAGTACATCATTACAAAATAAGTTTTAGATGATAGAAAAAAGGAATAGAGGAAACAAAAATCATATTAAAAATGCATCACTATATCTTACCTCAAGAACACATTATAGTATTTGCTGGTCTAACATCTGAAATTTTGAAATTAAAAACAAACAAAAAAGGTGCCATAGGCATTTCTCCCTGAAGAATGATCACATGTACTTAGATCATCAAATGAGGTCTTGCAAAACCAGTGGAAGCCATGACACGTATATAAACAGTGCTATTCATCTCACATGCATTTGAGTTTTGTAAGACAAGACCTTCCTGTTTAAAGGGCAACTGTCCTTATCCCTTCATTTCTCTGCTTGTAGAAGATAATCTACTTGCTAATGATATCATTGGTCAAAAATAAGGTTCTAGGTATGTTTAATAAGAAACGTACTGATTTATAAAAACTTTCTTAGAAGAATGTGTTCAGCAAAGATTAGGTTCATTCTTGGAACAAGTCACATGCCCTATAAGAGTCCAGGGCTGAGGGCCGGGCGCGGTGGCTCACGCCTGTAATCCCAGCACTTTGGGAGGCCGAGGCGGGCGGATCACGAGGTCAGGAAATCGAGACCATCCTGGCTAACACGGTGAAACCCCGTCTCTACTAAAAATACAAAAAAATTAGCTGGGCGTGGTGGCTGGCGCCTGTATTCCCAGTTACTCGGGAAGCTGAGGCAGGAGAATGGCATGAACCCGGGAGGCGGAGCTTGCAGTGAGCAGAGATTGCGCCACTGTACTCCAGCCTGGGCTACAGAGGAGATCAATGGGCTCCTCTACATTATATCCATTCTTACTTGGTTCTATTTATAGTTCACTAAAGCACTTCGAACTACTTCCTGCTCCTTTCTCCACTTCCTGCAAGCTTCCTAGTCTATGCTTTTTCAGTATTCAATTCTATCTAAAAACCAAAAAGGATAAAAATTAACTGCCAAGTCAAGGGAAAAAACTGTGTCTTATTCAATGTTTTTAATCTCATTGCCTAGCACTGTACATGACTGAATCACAGACACCCAAGGTATATTTCTAGAACTGACTAAAGATTACATCTCTACTTTAGTAGATAACCTAGCCATCTGTATGTCTATATACATCAGTGAAGCCTCTGTATAATGAGGAAAAGAAGTAGAAAAGATACCTTTGGCTCCTAATCTAAAACCCTAGCATTCATTAATCAAATCTGAAGACTACCTAAATTGCCTTTTAAGGAAAAGTATCATGAACCCTGATAAGAGAATTTAAATTTATTTGTTAATTTTATGTACCCACAAAGTCATCCTGTTATAAAAGTTATAAAACACGATGGTACATACAACAGAGCAATTTTACATCTGTGCTGCAAACTAAAAGTCACAGTTAGAATATTTTAGTGAAAGGTCCGGACAAAATCAGCAAGTACTGTAAATCAGTTCACTGCAAATCTACTCCATGTCAGCCAAAGCTAACAAGTACAAAAAGTACTAGGAACCAAACGCAGCCACTGTAGTGATACCAATTAGTATCAGACTGAGGACATAATGAATGATCCAATAGTAGATAAAATCATAACTTGATTAAATTCTAACCAGAATCATGCTTTTTAACTTTTTACTCATATCAACAATTAAATGAGATAGATATAAAGAAATTCAATGCAACTAATATCTACTGAATATATTGTTAGATCCTGACTCCAGATTGCCATGAGTCAGGCTCACCAGAAGCTATCTGAATACAAAGAATAAAAGCAGCTATAAAGACTACCTCTGGGAAATGGAGAAAGGGTAGAGAAGAGGGTCAACTTTTACCACTCACTTCTTCAAAAAAAAAAAAATCATTAAAATGTCCTACTTTTACAATTAAAAAAAAAACCCTGTGTTTGAAATGATCATATGCAAATACAGAAAGATAGGAAGGAAATTTTCTAAAATGTTAGCGGTTAGCTTGGGTGGTGTGAATCCACCTTTCTATTTTCTAGTATTTTATAAAAGCATTAGTTTTACAATAATTATATGTAGCTGTAAGTTACAAATCTATAGAACTGATACACATATGTATTCTATTTAAATTTACAAAACTGGGAGAAAACACAAAATGATGGTCTTAAAACTATACCAAAAATATTTTTCCAGACTGCTCACAAAGATAATTATCTATACATGCATTTGCAAAGCCATCTCTACACAGTTAATTAGAAGCATCCCATTTACATCAAGCAGGATAAAAGGTTTCATAACCTCTATCACCAGTCTTCTGGCTTTTCAAACTTAAATACTGAGTAATAAAATAACCAAAAAAAACCTCTGACTAACTCAACAAATTTTCACAATGCCTCTAAAATTTTGGCCAATTGAGAAAAATAATTAATAAATTATAGTATTTGGCTGTTAAAAAATCTTTAGTCAACTTATTCTTTTTATTCTATGGTCCAATGACAAATTTTTCACTAGATAAAGAATATTTAAAATTATTTGTAAATATGTTTTGAGACCCTTATATGTGAGGAGCTAGGAGCAGTACCCACTTCACCTCTACTGCCATGGCAAGGCAGGTTTCATTTTATCTTCCTTTTTTTTTTTCCAGACAGGGTCTTGCTCCATTGCCCAGGCTGGAGTGCAGTGACAACAATCACAGCTCACTGCAACCTCTAATTCCTGAGCTGAAGGAATCCTCCTGCCTCAGCCTCCCAGGTAGCTGAGACTACAGGCATACATCATCACAGCCAGCTACATTTTTTTATTTTTTAGTAGAGACGTCTCACTATGTTGCCCAAGCTGGTCTGAAATCCTACACTCAAGCAATCCTCTGGCCCCGGCCTCCCAAAGTGCTCACTAGCTGTGAACCACTGCACTCAACCCAGTGTATCCTTTTACCAGCCAATAAGAAAACTACGTCTGGGAGGTTAAGTGCTTTTTCAAGGCCACCTGCCAGAACTCACATGCAAGGATCTGAACACTATGGCACCTATTTACTTTTCCAGCTTCATTTCTCTCTGCCCAGAGTATCTTTTTGGTACTTTATTCTCTAACTTGGCCACAATGAACTCCTGAGAGTTTTCAAACTGTCTATAACCATCTCTTCCCTCCAGGTTTTTGCATACAAACTAGACTTAAAAACCTAGACATACAAACGAGTCTTAAAAACCTGTTTGTTCCTGTCCCTAAATTATAACAAATTCTTCCTCATTCTTTAGGTGACAGTCAAATAACAAAAACTCTGATTTTATAAATTAAAAAAATAGATAAAATTCACTTTCCTTTCAAATTTGTTCTTAAAGCCACTTCCTCTGGTCTTTAGTGGTCTGTTCAGGGCAGCCAGAGATTCTGCCTTGTTACTAATTTATTAATGATTTGAATTATGATGTAAAATTATACTTACCTAGCAATTACTTGATATTACTGCCAGTAAACTAGTATTAACTGCTAAATGTAGAAGTAGGAGAATAACTATTAGTTAAATGAGAAAATGGCAGTGTAGAAACTAGCAAAAATAAATTTTAATGAGACAGAATAATTATTAAAGTACATAATGAGGAAACACTGAAAACACTTTATGTGTGGATTAAGAAAAAATGAAGTTTACTTCACTGCAGGCTCAATATGGACTAACTACAAAATTGCCAACAAAGGTGATACAATGTTAGTTTGCTTTAAAAGAAGGATCATTTAAGATAATGTAATAGCCCACTGTACTCGACATAGATTACTCAGCAGAAAATATGCCTATAGGAGGCATATTTTATGAAAGTCAATGACCAAGAAAAGAAAGCCCAAAGGCAGGTGACCAGTATGATAAGGTTCTGGAAGACATCACAGCTAAAGTTTCTAAGCATGTTCAGAGAGGACTTAAATTACTATGATCCCTGTCCCTGGATATTTTTAGTAATATCATAAAATAGCAATTGGGAGCCAGGTACAGTGGCACATGCCTGTAGTCCCAGCTACTCAGGAGGCTGAGGTGGCAGAATTGTTTGACCCCAGGAGCTGGAGGCCAGCCTGGGCAACATAGTGTGACCTCCATCTCAAAAAGAAATAAATTTTTTTAATTTAAAGAGTTTTTTAAAGAGCAATTAGATTTACTCTATGGTTTCAATGAGAATGATAGACAACTGGAGAAAGTTACGGGAAAGCAGATTTTGTTTCAATAAAAGAAATATAATTCTTCTACTTATATATTATTATTATTATAATAAAAAATTAAACCACTTTAAGAGATAGAATGCTGCTCATTGAAATAGGCAAAGGATTCATGACCGCATTAAAGATAATGTTGGGAGATCTTCTGGAGCAGGAAAGCAGCTTTATAAGATCTATTCATTCTTCCATCTGACAACTACATATTTGTTGATGGCCCCGTGAGCCTGGCACCGTTCTCATACTTCAGACGCATCCCTGCTCTCACAGAACTTATATTCTAGTGGTAAGATACACATGATAAACAAGTATACACATAAACAAGATAATTTCACAAAGTGGGAAGTACTATGAAGAAAATAAAACAAGTGAGGATGACAGTACAGATTTGGGGGGCTAATTTAGCTGTGTACTCAAAGACTCACTGATGAGATGACTTGAACTTGAGCCACAGATGACAAGAACCTACCATGAAACAAACAGGAGTGGATGACTCAAGCAAAGGATGAGCAAGTGCAAAGACTCTGAAGCAGGAACAGACTCCACATTCAAAGACTGCAGCACAGCATGAGCGGGTCAGAGATGGGCAGTACCTCCTCATTCAGCCATGATAAAAGCTTGAAATGGAGCTGGATGCCATTATCCTTAGCAAACTAATGCAAGAACAGAAAACCAAATACCGCATGTTCTCACTTGTGAGAGCTAAATGATGAGAACACATGGATACAAAGACAGGAACAGACATTGGAGCCTACCTGAAGGTGAAGGCTGAGGAGAGGATCAGAAACAATAACTATTAGGTACTAGGTTTAGTACCTGGGTGATGAAATAATCTGTACAACAAATCCCTGTGATATGAGTTTACCTATATAACAAATCTACACATGTACCCCTGAAGCTAAAAGTTTAAAAAAAAAAAAAGTTTTAAGTATCTTCTAAGGACAAGCATTGGAAGACCAGTAGAGTATGATAAGCAGGAAGTCATAAGATGTGATTCTCATTTATTTAAGGCCACTTTGGGTGCATATGGAAATTAGATTTTAGGGAAGCAAAAGGAGAAGCAGAAGAACTAGTTAGGAGCCTACTATAGTTGTCCAAGCTAAGGATGGTGGCTTGCACTGTGGCAGCTGAAATGGAATAGCCATATTTGGAATAGCCTTTGCAAGAAGAGTCCATAAGAGTTGCAGATCAATTAGATCTGAGGAATGAGAAATAGAATATTAAAAATAGCCGACATTCATGGAGAGCATGCTTTGTTCAAGACATTGTTCTACATATTTTATAAGTAGTAATTTGATCCTTATAGTGATCTTACAAGATTAGAAGAGATTATAAGAAATGAAGGAACTAGTTGTTTGAGGCCAGGCATTTGAGACCAGCCTGGGAAACAGAGTAAAACCATCTTGTCTCTACAAAAAATACAAAAATTAGCCGGGTGTGATGGTGCAAGCTTGTATCCTACCTACTTGGAAGGCTGAGGTGGGAGGAGTGCTTGAGCCCAGGAATTCCAAGGTTACAGTGAGCTATGATTGTGCCACTGTAATCTAGCCTGCCTGGGAGATAGAAAAGACCCTGTCTTTAAAAAAGGAAAAAAGAAAGAAAGAAATTAAGGAACTAAGACACAAAGAGGTTAGATAACTGCCCATGGTCTCAGAGCTGGTAGATAGCAAAGCAGAGATTACAATCCAAGAATCAAATCAAGATACTACGGCCTCCCTGGAATGGCAATCTGAAAGAAGAATCAACGGTATCAACTCATCACCTCAAACACTGCATGGATGGCTATGCCCTTGGAAGATGGGGAAGAAAAGGGTTTAGAGCAGAGATGGGAAGATGAAAACCCATATTTCTTTTTTGGCCATATTAACTTTAAGGTATCTATAAGACATCCAGATGGAGATACCAAAGAGTTAGCTGAATATACAGGTTTCCAATTTGGTGGCAATGTTAGGGTTTCAAGGAACATGGGGTCATCTATGTGACAACTGATGGTATTAGAACTATACAACAGAAAACATTACTAGGGCAAGAAAACACATAGAAAAGATGAGCAGTCTAGGATGAAGTGGCTGAGGCGCTCCTTAGAAGTTGGAAGGGAGATGATCTGGCAACAGAGACTCTTCGAAGCAATTAGGAAAACAGAGGACAATCAGAATTCTCACAGAAGCCAAGAAAAGATAATGTTTCAATAAAGATGGAGTGAGCTATTCTACCAAATGCTGCTGAAAGGTCAAGAAATATGGTGACAGAAAAGTGATCACTGGATCTGGCAAAGTGGCAATCATTAGTGAACTTGACAAAAAAAGTTACTACGAAATGGTACACACAGAAGCAAGCTACGCAGGAATGAATAAGGAAAAGAATGTGAGATGAGGTAGCACTTGCAGCAGCTATGAACAATTCTTTGTGGAAAGTTTACAAAGAAGGAAAACAGGTAAGGCAGCAGCTCAAGGAGGACAGGATAACAAAGATTTTTTCCTAAAATGGTATCTACTAATTAGAGAATTCTTATGATAATTTATATGATTTATTTATTGTGATTATTTAAGGCAATAAGCCAGCAGATGACCTCTAATTCTTTTTCTAACTCTAAGCATACAGGCTAAATAGAATAGTTATGCTAAAGTAAATTTATTTCCCTTTTGATATTATGCTAGAAAATATTTTGCCTCCTCAATAAAATCACGAGTAGGAATAACAATCATTGGGGTGGAGAGGGGTCCATATAAACAAAAATCATTAGTTCTAAAGCACAACAATATGTAAAATATACATAATGTGGTTGTACTGTACTCAAATCACAAAAAATAATCACAATGAAGATTTAGTATGGTCATAAATAATAATAATTGTCTATATCACATTCTATAAATGTTGTAATTCTTGATGTTTAATTATCTGTAACTTTCTATCAGCTGCAAGCTGCATTTACCCCTTTAAATGCATAGGTAAATAAAGTAGAGTTTAAAATGTTTAAATAATTTTTTTGATCACTTAACTCATTTTATTCTGATTAAGTCCTACCTGTAGCATAACACAGTATCCTTAAAAGGGCTGACAGCATAATAACCAACAAGAGAAATCACTGTCTACCACATCTGCTGAGACACATGGTTACTAGCTAATGTCTAACAATTAATACTCATCTGCATATAGTAGACATGTGATGGCCATTCTTATACAACACTAGGCATCATCAGAGCCTAAAGCAGTATTTGCTCACATTGATTATAATAACAACACATGCAATTACCAGATGGTAACAGAGTGAGTTCAAGATCCTACCATTCCATTAGGTTGAGGAAATAAAAGAGAGTGGGATGGATATTGCTGTTAGGGTTTATTCATTCTCCAAATTCTAAGTCAGTTAACTAAATTTCTATCCATCTTCTATCCTTGGTTCTGCCACTAAAACATAGAGAATAAAGAAACAACCACAAAATTTTTAGTTATAACCGTTTCTTACATACTTGCCCATTATCCCACTAAAAGCACATTATTTCTTTAAAAAATAAATTTAAAACAAACTAAATCATGCCAACGCATGCCAGATATAGTGTACAATCATATACTAAATAACATTGTCTGTTTATATCATCTCAGAAAGGTCTCCTGTCACTATTCCATGTATTACATTTTCCCTGATGGTCTCTATCAAAGCACTATGTTCTTTTTCTTATTGTACTTATAATAAATGCTAATGACTTGTTTGCTTGTTTACTGTCTTTCAACTGGATTGAAAAGCAGAAAACCATGAATATTTTAATCACCAAAGAATCACCAGCTCCTGTTCAGATTACTGGTATTAAAAAAGATGCCCCTAAAATATTAATGTGTTTGATAGTTTTTCAAGACACCCTAGAAACAAGGTCCACTAGCAGCTGAATCACAGGACGTAAGTTCTACTTACACAAACTTAGTTTGTTAAAACAATTAACATCATCTAAAAAGTTTTGTTTTTTAGTCTATTGATATGGCTAATTACATTGATTTTTGAATGGTGAACCAGCTTTGCAACACCAGGATAAACTGCTCTTGGTCATATGTTACTTTTTATATATTTTTTGCTGCATTCTATTTGCTAATATTTTGTAGAGGATTTCTTACATCCATGTTCATGAGGGATACTGATTTGCAGTTTTCTTAATATGAATTGTCTAGTTTGGCGTCAGGATAATGCTAGCATAAAATGAGTTAGGAAGTGTCTTTTTTTTTTTTTGAGACAGAGTCTTGCTCTGTCATCCAGGCTGGAGTGCAGTGGCACAATCTCGGCTCAATGCAACCTCCGCCTCCCGGGTTCAAGCGATTCTCCTGCCTCAGCCTCCCAAGTACCCGGGATTACAGGAGTGTATCACCACGCCCGTCTAATTTTTGTATTTTTAGCAGAGACGGGGTTTCACCAGCCAGACTGGTCTCGAACTCCTGACCTCAGGTGATCCGCCCACCTCAGCCTCCCAGAGCGCCAGTGCTAGGATTACAGGCGTCAGCCACCGCGCCTGGCCGTCTCCTCTCTTTTATGTTTATGTAGAATTGGTATTATTTCATCCTTAAATGATCATCTCAAGAGATGCAGAAAAATCATTTGCGAAAATTCAACATAGATTCATAAGAAAAACTCTCAGCAAACTAGGGGGAAAAGAGGAACTTCCTTAGCCTGATTTAAAAAACATTTACCAAAAACCTAAAGCTAACATATTTAATGGTGAAAGATCAAATGTTTCCTCCCTAAGATAGAGAGCAAGACAGAGGATGTCTCTTTGTCCAGGGAATTTGCTACAAGCTTTGAAAACCAAAAACCAATATTTTTACGAACACGGTGAATTGTTCCTTGGTGATGAGAAGGAAGATAGTGGAGGTAAAGGGAGTATGATAAACTAGGAGAGCAGTAAAAAATAAATGAGCTGTTGAGAATGAAAAAAAAAAAAAACCAGGGTAAAATAAGGCACACCTGAGCAGATCAAAAGTTTATACCTGGTAGCACTTACTCTTCTGAGTGGCTGGGAGATGTTCCCTCCTCCCTCCCCAACCCCCAACCTCCAACACCCAGAAGGAACTTAAATTGCTGTAGATTGCAAAGAATGGCGTGGGAACTATTAAACTGAGCTTTCTTTGATACAACAGCAACTAAATGTCCAGCTTTAAAAGACTGGAAGATAAAGGGGGCGTGGCGGGGAAGAAAAGTGACTTGATGGGGCAAGAGATGATTGGAAGATGATTTCATAGTGCAGGCGGTGGATGAAATTACAAGGACTGGGTGGGCGAGTTTACAAAGCTTGGAGTCAGGAAGTGTGGGCAAATTAGTCATCCAAAAGGTACACCGGTAGGAAAATCATGGAATCGGCACTAACAGGAGGCAAAACGAAGAAGGAAGGGGAATAGGAATACAGGGTAAAAGTCCCTCCAAACCTCAGACCCGGAGTCCCCAAGATACGTGGTGACTGCGGAATGGGACCAGAGGAGTGGTGGGAGAATCTCCAGGAGCCAGGTGGCAGCGAGATGGCCCTTTCTGAAAGGGGCGGACCCGCGTAAAGCCGAACAAGAGGGGCCCTCAAGAAATTAAATCCCAGAATCCCTGGAAGCGTGGAGGTGGAGTCCAGCAGGGAAGCGGACCGAGCAGACAGAAAAGACTCCGAGGTCCCGAGCGACAGACACCTCACTCACCTGGTTGGTGACCTGAAAACGAAACAGAGAACACGCTTTAGAGACATACCACCGTGGACTCGCGGCAGCAAGCCGGCTCCCTCTGCACCTGCCCACGGCCCAGGGCTGCCCCGAAGCGCGCCCACCTCGGGATTGGCCTCCAGCGGCAGCCAGCGTTGACCCTCCATGGCCGCGGTGCCCGGCCCTCCAGCTCTGACAGCCGCCGCCTTCGCCGCCGCCGCCGCTTCCGCCCACGCGCGCCTTGACCTGGGCCCTCCCAACACACCGCCCGGAGGAGGAGCGCCTAAACACCAAAAAGAGTTTGACGGGCCTCTCACCCTCTTAACCGCTCCGTGCAGGGCCGTAGGTCAAATGTCATATTTTAAATTAAGATGCTGTCGAGGAGAAAAAAAAATAAGCCAATTTCCTATTTCGGGAGAAAAACAGTATCTGAATCCACAGTCCTCTCCCCTCACGCTTGGACTCTTCCGAGCCGAGCCTTGCCGAGCGCTCGCGTTCTACGCATGCGCCTTGCGCCTGTCTGGGACCGCGTGGTCACCCGCACCCTCCCATTCTTGCAGTGTCAACCGACTGCGCTAGGAGGCGTGCCGCGGAGTCCTATTCTGAGACAGACGCCAGGTGGCTACCCATTGCCAGGCAGCAAGGCCGAAGGACGCCGTGCTGCACGGTGCTGTTGTTCCTTTGTCGGGGTGCAGGAGTGATGGGTTGGCCTTGTCCTTGCGGGAGGCAGCGGGTATTTCCATATATCCGATTCCATTTGACAAAAAATGTCGAGTACTAGAAATCACTGTACTAAGTATTGAGGACACAAAGTTGAGTTCACTGTGGAGTAGAGGCAGTGGACAAGACAACGGAGAATCAGGATAAAAAGCGTGGTACCTATATGATAGTGATGGCATGAGGTGTGCTGGAATTACGGAGGAAGGGGGAAGAGAGTGTCCAGAAGTCTTCCTGAAAAAGTGGATTCCTGGACTGAACCCTTAAAAGATGGTAGACTTTACCTAGGCAGAGAGGAGGGTGCTGTGAAGAAGGGAAAACGCACTGTGGCTGCAGAGTAAAGGGTGCTGATTAGAGGTGATGCTGTAGAGGTAAACAGAGGCAACCCGGTCAAGACATCTGGGCTTCCTGAAAACAGCAAGGAACCACTGAAGGATCTTAAGCAGGATTTGTCATGTATCTTTTTCACCAAACTGCAAATTCCAGGAGCCCAGTAGCAGTGTCTCTTTTTTCTTCTTCACATTATTTATCCAGGGCCTAACCCAGTGCATGATACATAGAAAATGCTCAGTAAACATCTGAAGAATAAATGGGATGATCAGATATGCAGAAACATCACTTGTCAATAATGTGAAAAACGTGTGAGAAATAAATGCTGAAAAAATTAAGACAGTAGCCACGGAGAAAGGCACAGATTAAAGAAATTCTGTTTTAAGGGATGATGCCTTTGATGAGCAGAAGTTATCAATGATAACTCCATAAATTTGACCTGGGGAAGAGTGCATATTACTATTCTGCACCTAATAGAGGAAATTCAGGTAGAGAGCCGTTAGGGAGTCAGAAAAAGATAATATTATGCTGAGCTTATATTTCTTGGGAAACTTCCAACTCTCCCACCCACGTTCTTCTGGCCACTGTTCTTTGACTTCAGAGGTATTTCATTACCTTAACTCCTCTTCATCGTTATCTAATGGATTGCTGCTATACTCACCTAACACTTTGGCTTGGTAAAACTTGCAGTGTCCAGCTCGTGATGGGCTTAGTTGCATTATCACTAGAGTTACATTGCCAGACTCTTAGTCTCTGCTGGGCTCAGTGCATGCCAGGGGCTGCTTTTCAAATTACTTACTATCAAAGGAATTGCCTTGTTCCAGATCCCTGAGGTTCTGCACTGTGATTCACCTGTTAGGGTTGCATAAGACTTCACACAGCATCTTTATCTTCCAGGGACACTAGCAACATTGGATCTGCTGAGACACAAGGCCGGACAGCAAGACAGTTTGCATCCCAGCAGGGACTTGCTGCAGAGCACTGTCTTGCTAGGGATCCACTCAAATTGGCAGCTTTCCATACCACCCAATAAATGTGTTGAAGCTGTATTCCCAAGTGTATATTCTATCTCCAAAAGCCAAAGAGGCCCAGTAGGTTCTCTGCCATTTTGCTGTGAATAGGAATTGCAAGATGCAATAACTTGTCTTTCACCTTGCAGAGGTTGTCCTAGCACACCCCAGACCTTTAGACCCATAAAACCCTTACAAATGTAGGACTCTAATTTGTAGAGTTAAACTGTACATTTTAACTTCCACCATCTGGTTTATATGGTTTATACAGTTTAACTTACACCGTCTGGTATGGATGTACCTATCATGGTATTGAGGGCAGCATGTCTCAGAGGTGCATAAAAACACCTGGGGAATATGAAATGCAGATTTTGATTTAATAAGTCTGAGACGGAGCCCAAGATTGGGCATCACTGGTTCTAATTTTTTAATCTTCCCTTTACCCACATCCTTTGCCATATAACTTTGAAGTTTTACAAAGTTCTGTCCATCCTCATTATTTATGGGTTTTGCATTTTGAACCTGCCTACTTGCTAAAATTTATTGGTAATTCCCAAATCTATACTCACAAAGTTGTCATGGTCACTCACAAATATTCACAGGATGACAAAAAATTTTAGTTCCCAGCCAAGGTTGAGCAAGGTGATACTCTGCCTTCTTCTTGCAGCTCTTATACTGGAAACACGAGTCCTCTTGATGGTCTATTTAATGCTCATTTTCCCATTTTTGAGATTTTTGTCAGTGAATTCAATGTTTAAAATGGCCCCCAAGCATCGTGCTCAACTGCTATTTAGTAATCCCAAGCCCAAGGAGGCTTTCATGTGCTTTACAGAGAAAATACACATATTAGATAAGGTTTGTTCAGGTTTTCACTTACGGTGCTGTTGGCTGTAGTTCAATGCTAATGAATCAACAATATATATTACATAAGGTGTTTTTAAACAGAAATACACATAAAACAAGGTTATGTATTGATTAGCTAATGAAAATATTGTGACCACAGGCTCACAGGAACCTAACCTGTATTTCCCCTAGAAGCAACGATTTAGTATTTGCTAATTCAGTGTTCACGGCAACTTTATAGATCATCAACTAAAACATTGTACATCCCCTTCTTGTGAGTATGCACAATATCATCACAGGAGAAGATTTTCTTAAATATTTTACAGTTTTCAATTAAATATAGTGGCATGCCTATGCACAGTGTCATAGTGTCATGCCACTTATTTACATAAATCCATGCACTTTTAGTATCTTTAGCATTGACAGTATAATTTTGATGGTTGTCAAAGGATATAAAGGTTTATCGCTATTTCCTACTTGACTAAGCATATAGTTACATTTTGCAGCAACTGCTGAATCATACATCTTTGGAAATTTAATAGCTTCTATTCAAAGACAAGCAGGAAGTTTTTGACAAATTAATGTTTGATGCCTTAAGAGTACTTGTGACTCAAAAAACTGTTCTCTCATCCTAATACATTTTTTTTCATATATTCTGAGGGATTTGGTGATTTCTCCAACCTTAAACTGAAATAAGCAACTTGAGTAACTTATCTACTCAAAGCTATCCACCTTTTTTAGGAATTGTAAATTATTTGGTTGCTTTGCAAGAATACATGGAATTGTGGCTATTCCTCCAATAGTCCATATTTGCCTCACCAGTGCAAGTTTGCAACCTGTTGTTCTGTTCATGCTTATTTCCATACCCAGTAACTTTTTGTTTTGCCAAATTACAGCATAGCCTTTTAAAAGACATTTTAAATGTCAATGTTTTAAAATTTTATTTTTCAATTTGTGGGGATACTTGGTAGGTATATATATCGAAATGGGTACATGAAATGCTTTGGTATAGGCATACAGAGTGAAATAAGTACATCATGGAGAATGGGGTATCCATCCCCTCAAGCATTTATCCTTTGAGTTACAAACACTCCAATTATACTCCTTAAGTTATTTTTAAAATGTACAATTATTATTGACTGTAGTCACCCTATTGTGCTATAAATGGCAATTAACCATAGTAAATATAGAGCAAACAATACTCATAATTCTATAGAAGTGTAGAAGAGCTATGAAGAAGTTCATGCATGCACCTGCAAAAACAACTGAGTCACGACTGCTACCCTGATTAACTGTCACTTTAAGAAGCCATCTGAGGCTGGGCTCGGTGGCTGACACCTGTAATCCCAACATTCAGGGAGGCCGAGGCGGGCAGATCATGAGGTCAGGAGATCTAGACCATCCTGGCTAACATGGTGAAACCCGGTCTCTACTAAAAATACAGAAAATTAACCAGGCGTGGTGGCGGGCGTCTGTAGTCCCATTACTCGGGAGGCTGAGGCAGGAGAATGGTGTGAACCCAGGAGGCGGAGCTCGCAGTGAGCAGAGATAGTGCCACGGCACTCCAGCCTGGGTGAGAGAGCAAGACTCCATCTCAAAAAAAAAAAAAAAACAGAAAAAGAAAAAGAAACCATCTGATGTAATGGTCACTATAATTCCTGATGTAAATGTGAAAAAATACATGTCTAAGAATTGATGAAATTTGCTATTTGTACAACACCTGACTTAAGTTTGTCATCACAGTTGTAACCAGCCCAGGGAATCTTTCACGTTCAGGCCCCACCTAACTGCCCCTAGGGCTATGGGGTTGGGGGGGTGGTCAGTCTCTCTGTATACCTGTAACTCATTCATGGCACTTCACCTTGACTACTCACCATCTTATATTACTTATCTTAATAGCAGTATGTCCAGCTTCCTTCCTGCTGCATGGGTTTGTACCCATCATCTGCCTTGAATGTATGTTGTATTGCCAAACTATCATTCCTAAACGTGGCCTTTTGGCAGTGCTTGAAAACATACCAATGCCTTACGTAATTAGGCCTTGTCCTCAGAATGAACTCATTCTCCACACTTGATCAGAAATCATGACTATCTAGCTGTGTTTCTCTAAACCAGGCACTTTACCTACTTAAGTCTTGTTTTTTTTTTTTTTTTTGAAGACAGAGTCTTGCTTGGTCGCCCAGGCTGGAGTGCAATGGAGCGATCTTGGCTCATGGCA